>NC_091311.1:6969872-7029872 GCF_038502225.1 Cherax quadricarinatus | reverse complement strand
CGCAGCATTCTCCACCTGACGCAGCATTCTACACCTGACGCAGCATTCTCTACCTGACGCAGCATTCTCCACCTGAAGCAGCATTCTCCACCTCACCCAACATTCTCCACCTGACTCAACATTCTCCGCCTGACTCAACATTCTCCACCTGACTCAACATTCTCCGCCTGACTCAACATTCTCCGCCTGACTCAACATTCTCCACCTGACTCAACATTCTCCACCTGACTCAACATTCTCCACCTGACTCAACATTCTCCACCTGACTCAACATTCTCCACCTGACTCAACATTCTCCACCTGACCCAACATTCTCCACCTGACTCAACATTCTCCACCTGACCCAACATTCTCCGCCTGACCCAACATTCTCCACCTGACCCAACATTCTCCACCTGACCCAACATTCTCCACCTGACTCAACATTCTCCGCCTGACCCAACATTCTCCACCTGACTCAACATTCTCCACCTGACCCAACATTCTCCACCTTACTCAACATTCTCCACCTGACCCAACATTCTCCGCCTGACCCAACATTCTCCACCTGACCCAACATTCTCCACCTGACCCAACATTCTCTACCTGACCCAACATTCTCCACCTGACTCAACATTCTCCACCTGACCCAACATTCTCCGCCTGACCCAACATTCTCCACCTGACCCAACATTCTCCACCTGACTCAACATTCTCCGCCTGACCCAACATTCTCCACCTGACTCAACATTCTCCACCTGACTCAACATTCTCCACCTTACTCAACATTCTCCACTTGACCCAACATTCTCCACCTGACCCAACATTCTCCACCTGACTCAACATTCTCCACCTTACTCAACATTCTCCACTTGACCCAACATTCTCCACCTGACCCAACATTCTCCACCTGACTCAACATTCTCCACCTGACCCAACATTCTCCACCTGACTCAACATTCTCCACCTGACCCAACATTCTCCACCTGACCCAACATTCTCCACCTGACTCAACATTCTCCACCTGACCCAACATTCTCCACCTGACCCAACATTCTCCACCTGACGCAACATTCTCCACCTGACCCAACATTCTCCACCTGACCCAACATTCTCCACCTGACCCAACATTCTCCACCTGACTCAACATTCTCCACCTGACTCAACATTCTCCACCTGACTCAACATTCTCCACCTGACCCAACATTCTCCACCTGACCCAACATTCTCCACCTGACTCAACATTCTCCACCTGACTCAACATTCTCCACCTGACTCAACATTCTCCACCTGACCCAACATTCTCCACCTGACCCAACATTCTCCACCTGACTCAACATTCTCCACCTGACTCAACATTCTCCACCTGACCCAACATTCTCCACCTGACTCAACATTCTCCACCTGACCCAACATTCTCCACCTGACCCAACATTCTCCACCTGACGCAACATTCTCCACCTGACCCAACATTCTCCACCTGACCCAACATTCTCCACCTGACCCAACATTCTCCACCTGACGCAACATTCTCCACCTGACCCAACATTCTCCACCTGACCCAACATTCTCCACCTGACCCAACATTCTCCACCTGACTCAACATTCTGCACCTGACCCAACATTCTCCACCTGACCCAACATTCTCCACCTGACTCAACATTCTCCACCTGACCCAACATTCTCCACCTGACCCAACATTCTCCACCTGACCCAACATTCTCCACCTGACTCAACATTCTCCACCTGACGCAACATTCTCCACCTGACCCAACATTTATCGTAGGGGTTCTTAAATGGAGATATCGAGGGTTGAAGGTAGACACACTTGTTGGATGGTAACAATATATTGTCAGACAGTGATGATGGGAAATGGAGCCCAGCCTCTGCCTGTCCTAGCCTGGATGTCTAACGCCGACTGAGACCGGGGCAGTGGTACGAACGTACACATGCGCATCCCGTGACGTCACACAGTCACTCGGCCTAAGGGGTCTTCTATCTATAGCACATGGATGATACTGATATGCTATACAACACAGGGATCAGCAACTATGCTGACAGCTCGGTCATGTTACGTATGTCGTCTTGACATACACTACTATCTATAGGCTGAACAGGCAGGTGGTTCTGGGCTGATTCTATACAATAACAAATTCATATATAACATAGAACTAATGGATTGTATCATAATGGATGTTAACAAAATGAATTTTACGTAATGGGTGTTAACGTAATCACTTTTAACGTAATGCATTACAAACTATAAGAACAAATCATTGTACAATATGGGATGGAATTGATCGATCGATCTGTATTCATGCACTCTACGGTTTCTGAGGAAGAATAAATATATATATATACAAGGTGAAATTAACAGCAAAGGCATCTGGTGCGCACTCAGATCATTACTGTCAAATTCTCAGAATATGGATGGAACGTGAATACGAAAAAAAAAATTCTGAAAAAACTAATCAGTTAATAACAAACAGTTGACAATTTACTTCATCTCGGACATCTAGTCATACTGTACATTTAAACCCAATTCTGCGAGGGTGAGGTTTACATATGCAGAATGGTTATCATCTCTGGGAGGATCGAATTTCTCTGCAATGGCTAACACATGCCTTGACTGAGGGAGACTTGAACGAGTATCTACAAAAGATACTTGTGGGTTTCTCATTACTTGTCAAGTACGCAAGGAGTAACGACATTCAGGTTGGTTATCTAACTGAGTATCTGAGGTAGAGGGTACAGAGTCAAGAGGATTTCAGCATCTGTCACATTAGTCTGGGTAGCAATATCATCAACATCGCATACTAATTTCATATGATCTAAATGTGATTCTTTGTACTTACCAGTACTAATTTCTCTAACCTTATACTTATTACCAGAGATATGTTCTACAACTCGATAAGGTCCGACAAACTTTTGATCAAGCTTAGGCGTTGTGGATGTTTTGTTGAAATTTGTCAGCATTACTCTCGAACCTACTTTGACTTTTGAAGGCTTAGCACGGCTATTAGTTACTCTAGTAAATTCTGCTGTTGATTTATGAAGTGTTTCACGGATTCTTCTAAAAACACTTTGAGCCATGCTGGTACGAGTTGCTACGAGATCATCAGGGTTGTAATTAGGTTTCGGAGTGGAATATAACAACTCATAAGATAAACGCTTGTCTACACCATACAATGCATAATGTGGAGTATCACCTATGGAAGCATTGTAAGCAGAATTTATGGCACATTGAACATCTGGTATGACTTCATCCCAAGTTTCACTATTGGGGTTGATAGTGGCTCTCAGGACATCAAGTACTTTCTTATTGGTTCTTTCGGCTAACCCATTGCTGGCAGGATGATGAGGAACAATGGTGGATTTAGAGATCTTGTATAAAGTACACAAATTTTCAAGAATCTCATTACAGAATTCACCTCCATTATCTGTTACTAAGGACTTAGGGGTGGTATGCCTGCAGATAATGCGTTCTTTAAACGGTTTAGGTACTGTCTCTGCAGTCTTATCTGCAATAGGAACTAACTCACAATATCTGGTGAAGTGGTCTACCATAACACACAGATGTTTGTTGCCTTGGAGGGAACATTTAAAATTGGTTAACAAGTCAAGGGCAACTCTTTCCCACGGTTCGCTAGTGGTTGGGTACACTTGGATTGGATTAGGACCATTGACATTCCCTTTATGTTGCATACAGACACTACATTTCTTAACATACTCGGAAATGTCAGTTGCCATGCGTGGCCAAAAGTATTTCATTCTGGCTTGTTTCACAGAATGATCCATACCAGGGTGTGCAACACCTGGTGCATCATGAACTAGCTGTAGAGCTACGTTCACTAGTGACTGTGGAATTACTAACTGGTATACCTTTCTGCTAGGAGTACCCAACTCGGCTGTTCGATACAGTAATTCTTGACTCATTACAAAGTCACTAATGGGTGCTGGTGGCTTCACAGTAAGAATAAGATCTTCCTGGAGCAGGAATCGAATCACACCAGACCACAAGGGATCGGTTCTTTCTTACTGGAGGAATGCACAAACTCGGTGGAGTGGATGACTCTCCCCGGTTGAAAAAATTAACGCTATAACACGCAATATGAGCAGGGGAGAACGAATCTACTATCTCAAACTGCAAGCACAGGAGAAAATAAATGAACACGGTCAACAATGCTGATATTCAATCTGAGTCGCACACAGTGACACGAGGTATCAGCTATAAAGAAACTTCACTTGCAAACGTTAACAACATGTGAAAGTTACTCGAGAAATAACTTCTTACAATGCACTGATTACTGTCAACTAGGATGGGATCACCATCTGGAACATTAGGAACAACAACAGACACTCTAGTGAGAACACTAGCCGTAACAGAGACGTCTTTCTGCATACGGCATGTGACATCAACAAGAGATGGCATTACTAGTTGCAAGCAATCATTTTCTGACAAGGCATCCCTTGTGGAGAAACTACTACTCGAACTAGCAGACATTGCAGGGATAGGCTGTGCACTCAAGGCAGTCTGAGTGTCCCTGGACACTCGAGGCAACGGAACACTATCCTGCAAGTCTGAAGGTGTAGGTGGAACACAGATGGGAGTGACAGAGTTACTAGTGCCTGACCGCTCGGCTACATTAATAAGTAATTCACGGATCTATAGGAACTTAATCTGAACTTCACATTTTGCAGCACTTTGACAAATCTCAGATACAAGCTGTGAGAACAAACACATTGCTCAAGGGCTAGGTATTGTCTTTCAGTCAGTAAGGGAATATTGGTACTGTGGACTGATTCATATTGACTTTGACTGGAATGATACACTAAGTGAACATTCAAAAGTGACTGGGACATCTTCTCAGTGAACTTACTGAAGGACATAAAGGCAAGAAAAAATGGAGAGAATGACACAATAAGCTTAAATGGGAAGAAAATACTTAACGATTCTGCATAAGTAACTAAAAATTGACAGGTCACACAGTAAGCAAAGAAACTCACAGTCACAGAGAAAATGCTTATCTGAACAAACAACACTTTGAAAATCAAGAGAACTTGTACTTTACTCAAATCTAATTTGCTCAACTTTTACTTTAAATTGAATGAATGGCACAGTGAGTTGTCTTTACTTTCAATGCAATAGGGAAACACACAATAAAATGATAAAATGGACTCAATAAAGCTTGTGCAAAATAAAACAAACTGGGACATAATTCACTGGAATAAAATAAAATGGCACAGAAAGAATAAAATATTATGCACAGAACAGAGCATATGAAACTGCACTGAAATAAACTGTAGCAATATTACAAATAATTGCTAATCAACAAGTATTGCACAACACTGCATAAAATCTCTGCAAGAAAATTTTTAAAGACAACACAATATTTGCACAAGAATTATTGCAAAATGAGTCAATGTGCAATCATAAAAAAATTATTACACACACAAGAAAAGAAATATATCAAGGAATGAACTGAGGGAACACTTTAACTCTTAACTACAACTTAAACAACACTTAACAAGCAAAAGAACAATTTACTCTAAAAGAAGAACTTAAAAATTGCACTAAGAGTGAATTTGTTCAATGAAACATGAAAAATAATAGGTGCTAAAACACATAACAAAAAGTTTGAACACTTACAGTGATGCAGAACACAACACATCAACATAAACACAATACTAGAATTTTCTTGCAATGAAACTTGGTATGTGAAAAATTTGATGGTGATTTCTTGCTTGCACAAAATAATGGCACTATTGTCTGTGGAAATAAGACAAATTAGACACTGGCTAAATGAAAAGAATATAAACAAAAGAATGTTCAACACACAGAGAACAAAAAAAAAGAATACACAAATCCTGGGATGAAAAAAATGTAAATAACTGAGACAACACTGAGTTGTGATGCAGAATATAACTAAATAAATTACTGAATTACTCCACTGAATCACTGAGAACACTAGGTGATTCTGAAGTGTAAACACAAGTTCTATACTGCTCATATGTTGCACACACAACAAGGAAAAACACTAGGTACTTACTTCAAGTGTATAAAAAGACACACAACACAACAGACATAAGATAATGCACGGAAATTAACACTGAATTAAGGAGATTATCAAATTATTGCAATTATTGCATCAGAGTCACTGAATGTCACTAAGAGAAAAATCACTGGAAACACAAAAAAGAAATGTCTCAACACTCGCAAATGTCTCTATGAAAAAAAATATATTATCGCTGTGACGACTTGGTGAAGAATGAGGTAGATGGTGGAAGGTTGGAGGATTGTTTATGTCGTCTTGCTGCTGTCCTCTGCACACGTGACCGTAGAATTGCACTTACATCGATGATAGACTTCACACAGGAGGCTTTTAACGGTGGCGCCACTGTCGAAGACACACTCTAGCTCTTGACCCCCTATGTGGTCCTTAAAATATGGTGCTACAACCCTTAGTAGTTTTCCAAAACACTGGCAGAGGTTGGGTGAGTGGGTAAACAGGGCTAAGACCGGGCAATGGTGAGACACGTGGTGGGTGGGTGGTTGGGCCTATGGGTTGAACGGCGTAAGCCTCACTGAGGACAACCACACTGCCGCGAAGATATTCTAAGCTGGCTAGCTTAAAATACACCCACGAAATACCACAACACCACAAGGATGAAAAAGAGCACTCAGAATTGCTTGGAGCTTGAATCACAAGCGATGAAGACTACTCACGTGGTTTGCTTGAGTACTGGGGTAAGACACCTGGGTTAGTTGCTAGCTGGCTTATCTTAACCCTTCACACAGAATAGCTTGATAACTTCACAAGATGAGCACAGCAGGGTTGGAAGCTGGCTTGGCAGGCAAAGGAACTGGATGGAGTAGACTAGACTAGACTGGGCTCCCTCACCACAGACTGGAAGCTGGCTTATTTTGCAAACTCGGGTCAACCCCTCGGAAGTGATGCAAATAAGCAGATAAACACTAATACAAAGAGACTGACCAGTGAATGGTGTAGAAGCTGGTAGGAGCTTGGGTGGGAGAACTGGCTGAGATAGCTGGCTGGTGTTAACCTTCCAGGTAGGCTTACTCACAAGATGGCAGGCTCGGTCGAAATATATCTCCAGAAATCGCTGTAATCGTCAGAATTACAGGCCCTCCGTTGCCACCATTTATCGTAGGGGATCTTAAATGGAGATATCGAGGGTTGAAGGTAGACACACTTGTTGGATGGTAACAATATATTGTCAGACAGTGATAATGGGAAATGGAGCCCAGCCTCTGCCTGTCCTAGCCTGGATGTCTAACGCCGACTGAGACCGGGGCAGAGGTACGAACGTACACATGCGCATCCCGTGACGTCACACAGTCACTCGGCCTAAGGGGTCTTCTATCTAAAGCACATGGATGTTACTAATATGCTATACAACACAGGGATCAGCAACTATGCTGACACATTCTCCACCTGACTCAACATTCTCCACCTGACCCAACATTCTCCACCTGACCCAACATTCTCCACCTGACCCAACATTCTCCACCTGACCCAACATTCTCCACCTGACCCAACATTCTCCACCTGACCCAACATTCTCCACCTGACCCAACATTCTCCACCTGACTCAACATTCTCCACCTGACCCAACATTCTCCACCTGACTCAACATTCTCCACCTGACTCAACATTCTCACCTGACCCAACATTCTCCACCTGACCCAACATTCTCCACCTGACTCAACATTCTCCACCTGACCCAACATTCTCCACCTGACTCAACATTCTCCACCTGACTCAACATTCTCCACCTGACCCAACATTCTCCACCTGACTCAACATTCTCCACCTGACCCAACATTCTCCACCTGACTCAACATTCTCCACCTGACTCAACATTCTCCACCTGACCCAACATTCTCCACCTGACTCAACATTCTCCACCTGACCCAACATTCTCCACCTGACCCAACATTCTCCACGTGACCCAACATTCTCCACCTGACCCAACATTCTGCACCTGACCCAACATTCTCCACCTGACTCAACATTCTCCACCTGACCCAACATTCTCCACCTGACTCAACATTCTCCACCTGACTCAACATTCTCCACCTGACCCAACATTCTGCACCTGACCCAACATTCTCCACCTGACTCAACATTCTCCACCTGACCCAACATTCTCCACCTGACCCAACATTCTCCACCTGACCCAACATTCTCCACCTGACCCAACATTCTCCACCTGACCCAACATTCTCCACCTGACCCAACATTCTCCACCTGACCCAACATTCTCCACCTGACTCAACATTCTCCACGTGACCCAACATTCTCCACCTGACCCAACATTCTGCACCTGACCCAACATTCTCCACCTGACTCAACATTCTCCACCTGACCCAACATTCTCCACCTGACTCAACATTCTCCACCTGACTCAACATTCTCCACCTGACCCAACATTCTGCACCTGACCCAACATTCTCCACCTGACTCAACATTCTCCACCTGACCCAACATTCTCCACCTGACCCAACATTCTCCACCTGACCCAACATTCTCCACCTGACCCAACATTCTCCACCTGACCCAACATTCTCCACCTGACCCAACATTCTCCACCTGACCCAACATTCTCCACCTGACCCAACATTCTCCACCTGACCCAACATTCTCCACCTGACCCAACATTCTCCACCTGACTCAACATTCTCCACCTGACCCAACATTCTCCACCTGACTCAACATTCTCCACCTGACTCAACATTCTCCACCTGACCCAACATTCTCCACCTGACCCAACATTCTCCACCTGACTCAACATTCTCCACCTGACCCAACATTCTCCACCTGACTCAACATTCTCCACCTGACTCAACATTCTCCACCTGACCCAACATTCTCCACCTGACTCAACATTCTCCACCTGACCCAACATTCTCCACCTGACTCAACATTCTCCACCTGACTCAACATTCTCCACCTGACCCAACATTCTCCACCTGACTCAACATTCTCCACCTGACCCAACATTCTCCACCTGACCCAACATTCTCCACCTGACTCAACATTCTCCACCTGACCCAACATTCTCCACCTGACCCAACATTCTCCACCTGACTCAACATTCTCCACCTGACCCAACATTCTCCACCTGACCCAACATTCTCCACCTGACCCAACATTCTCCACCTGACCCAACATTCTCCACCTGACTCAACATTCTCCACCTGACCCAACATTCTCCACCTGACTCAACATTCTCCACCTGACTCAACATTCTCCACCTGACCCAACATTCTCCACCTGACCCAACATTCTCCACCTGACTCAACATTCTCCACCTGACCCAACATTCTCCACCTGACTCAACATTCTCCACCTGACCCAACATTCTCCACCTGACCCAACATTCTCCACCTGACCCAACATTCTCCACCTGACCCAACATTCTCCACCTGACTCAACATTCTCCACCTGACCCAACATTCTCCACCTGACTCAACATTCTCCACCTGACCCAACATTCTCCACCTGACCCAACATTCTCCACCTGACCCAACATTCTCCACCTAACCCAACATTCTCCACCTGACCCAACATTCTCCACCTGACCCAACATTCTCCACCTGACCCAACATTCTCCACCTGACTCAACATTCTCCACCTGACCCAACATTCTCCACCTGACCCAACATTCTCCACCTGACCCAACATTCTCCACCTGACCCAACATTCTCCACCTGACCCAACATTCTCCACCTGACCCAACATTCTCCACCTGACCCAACATTCTCCACCTGACCCAACATTCTCCACCTGACTCAACATTCTCCACCTGACCCAACATTCTCCACCTGACCCAACATTCTCCACCTGACTCAACATTCTCCACCTGACCCAACATTCTCCACCTGACTCAACATTCTCCACCTGACCCAACATTCTCCACCTGACTCAACATTCTCCACCTGACCCAACATTCTCCACCTGACCCAACATTCTCCACCTGACCCAACATTCTCCACCTGACCCAACATTCTCCACCTGACTCAACATTCTCCACCTGACCCAACATTCTCCACCTGACCCAACATTCTCCACCTGACCCAACATTCTCCACCTGACCCAACATTCTCCACCTGACCCAACATTCTCCACCTGACCCAACATTCTCCACCTGACCCAACATTCTCCACCTGACCCAACATTCTCCACCTGACCCAACATTCTCCACCTGACCCAACATTCTCCACCTGACCCAACATTCTCCACCTGACCCAACATTCTCCACCTGACCCAACATTCTCCACCTGACCCAACATTCTCCACCTGACCCAACATTCTCCACCTGACCCAACATTCTCCACCTGACCCAACATTCTCCACCTGACCCAACATTCTCCACCTGACCCAACATTCTCCACCTGACCCAACATTCTCCACCTGACCCAACATTCTCCACCTGACCCAACATTCTCCACCTGACCCAACATTCTCCACCTGACCCAACATTCTCCACCTGACTCAACATTCTCCACCTGACCCAACATTCTCCACCTGACCCAACATTCTCCACCTCACTCAACATTCTCCACCTGACCCAACATTCTCCACCTGACTCAACATTCTCCACCTGACCCAACATTCTCCACCTGACTCAACATTCTCCACCTGACCCAACATTCTCCACCTGACCCAACATTCTCCACCTGACTCAACATTCTCCACCTGACCCAACATTCTCCACCTGACCCAACATTCTCCACCTGACCCAACATTCTCCACCTGACCCAACATTCTCCACCTGACCCAACATTCTCCACCTGACCCAACATTCTCCACCTGACCCAACATTCTCCACCTGACCCAACATTCTCCACCTGACCCAACATTCTCCACCTGACCCAACATTCTCCACCTGACTCAACATTCTCCACCTGACCCAACATTCTCCACCTGACCCAACATTCTCCACCTGACCCAACATTCTCCACCTGACCCAACATTCTCCACCTGACCCAACATTCTCCACCTGACCCAACATTCTCCACCTGACCCAACATTCTCCACCTGACCCAACATTCTCCACCTGACCCAACATTCTCCACCTGACTCAACATTCTCCACCTGACCCAACATTCTCCACCTGACTCAACATTCTCCACCTGACTCAACATTCTCCACCTGACCCAACATTCTCCACCTGACCCAACATTCTCCACCTGACTCAACATTCTCCACCTGACTCAACATTCTCCACCTGACTCAACATTCTCCACCTGACCCAACATTCTCCACCTGACCCAACATTCTCCACCTGACTCAACATTCTCCACCTGACCCAACATTCTCCACCTGACCCAACATTCTCCACCTGACTCAACATTCTCCACCTGACTCAACATTCTCCACCTGACCCAACATTCTCCACCTGACTCAACATTCTCCACCTGACTCAACATTCTCCACCTGACTCAACATTCTCCACCTGACCCAACATTCTCCACCTGACTCAACATTCTCCACCTGACTCAACATTCTCCACCTGACTCAACATTCTCCACCTGACCCAACATTCTCCACCTGACTCAACATTCTCCACCTGACCCAACATTTTCCACCTGACCCAACATTCTCCACCTGACCCAACATTCTCCACCTGACCCAACATTCTCCACCTGACCCAACATTCTCCACCTGACCCAACATTCTCCACCTGACTCAACATTCTCCACCTGACTAAATCCTATAAATACTCAAGCGTGTTTCACTCAGATAGATCTGTTTGTGACCTGATAAAGCCCACATATTGGGCGAAACGTTGTCAGTAAATGATCACATTTTACTGCTTAAGTATTTATGTTTCCACTGTGTCGGTATTTTATACCATTTATTTCCATCGTACATGAATACGTATGTTTTGGACTTGACGATGTCCAGTTTGTGGGCGAAACGTAGTCATTAAATGATCACATTATACTGTATTTGTGTCTTTTTTCCCCACCCATGAGGTACAGGAGCTGGAGATCAACATCTCGGGTAATGTCATTGCTCGTGAGGTGGGAAACGTCTCATCTCTCCTCTGACTGTCTTCCATTTCGTCCAGAAGCTTCATCACCCCTACGAATTTAATGCTCCTTCATGAATATAATAATAATAACACATTGAAAAGGACCATTTTGGCCCAGTACATTATCAAACGGTCCAGAAGCTGTAGCTCAACATTCTTAAGAAAGACAGGAACTGGAATAATAGAAACTTTCCTCTAAGTAACGTACTTCGGCATTTAAGGTTTGAAGCCGTTCAACTGAGTCATTCTTCAGTTAAGACAAAGGAACCAATATCTCCCCTTGAGGAAAGTGCATCAAGACTGAAAGTCTGAAGCAAGTCGTCAGTCTTGGTCATGCTACCAGCAGTCAAAGAATTAAACACGGAGGGAAAAATGACATTCTTATGACTCACGAAATCTTAATAACACGACTGTAAACAAACCAAGGTACGGATGGGGTTAGAACCCACGGAAATAAGCAATGGAAAAAAGTAATTTTGTCTGACTTTTTGGGGTTGTCCTGGGTTCTCTACACATGTGTAGCTTTGTATGATAATCTATGTAACTGTATTTGTGTATACCTGAATAAACTTACTTAAACGGCAAGTGAGTCGTAAAACTCCACGGCAGTGTGTAAGACGCTGGGCCAGCCGGCTGCAGTAAGATTCCTTCAACTATGGTGTATAAATATACCTACTAGTTGGATGAATCTTATTAGTCACCACCATCGAAAACTTCACAGCTCAAGAAAACTGAAAACGAGGACATAAATCTTCCAAATGTGCAGCATGTGTCTGATTCTTCAACTTGACGGTATTGTATATCATTCATACCACCGTCATGGGTACTATAATGATCCACAACAGCCTGATACATTTAGACCAATCTCCTTAACTAGTTGTCTTTATAAAAGTTGATAGAATGATAATAGACTACACAGTGGAACCTTGAAAATCGAACGTACCAAATATCGAACGTTTCGAAAATAAGACCATTTTTTCGGACAAACTGTGTACCAAAAATCGAACACGTTTCAAATTTCGGACCGCCGGGTACGGGACCTGTCTGATGGCCCGCTCTGTCCGCGTCCCCGCGCAGGCGCCGTGAGCAGTCTTGCTTTGTTTATGCTTGAGTGAACACTAACCTGCGCTCTCATTCACACATTTTACGATTATTTCGTTGCGTTTAGTGCTTGTGGGACTGTGAAATAAGCTGCCATGGGCCCAAAGAAACTTGCTAGTGGTACCCCTGTGGTAAAGAAAGTGAGAAACACCATAGATGTGACGAAGGAAATAATACAGAAGTATGAGAGTGGTGTGAGACTTGTTGAGGGAGGGAGGGAGGGAGTGGATGAGGTGCCTTCTTCAAAGATTAAGGAGATTTGTGCCAAGTGGAATGATGTCCAAATGTTTGTGCAGAAGTACCACCCTGAGCAAGCTGAAACAAGCCATCTTTGCAACAAGTTCAGTGACAGAACCATGTCCCATTTTAGGGAAATGTTAAAGAGGCGCCAGAAACAGAGGACTGTGGACAGTAATTTTGTGAGACGGGTCCAGTGACTCTCAAGCTGGTCCTAGTGGCATTAAAAGACAGAGAAGGGAAGTAACCCCAGAGAGGGCTTTACCTGAAGTCCTCATGGAGGGGGATTCTCCTTCCAAACACTAACCCCAACTCCCTCTCTCCTCCTCCCTATCTTCCAGATGCCATCACCAATCTTCAATAAAGGTAAGTAAAAATGTTATTTTATATTTTATATTATATGTATGTATTATTTTATATGTATGTTATTTTATATGTATGTAAAACTGTAATTAATCTCTATAAAATGTATTTTTTGTGTGAATATTTTTGGGTTTCTGGAACAGATTAATTGTATTTCCATTATTTCTTATGGGAAATATTGATTCGAATTTCAGACTTTTCGAAATTAGAACTAGCTCCTGGAACGGATTAAGTTCGATTTTTGAGGTTCCACTGTACTATAGAATCAGACACCAACTCTCTCTCTTCACCTCTACGGTTTTATGAAAGAAAAGAGGTGTGCAGAATTGTATTTCCATCTCTCTCACTGCACACACACACACACACACACACACACACACACCTTCTAGTTTTACCGTATTTGATATATCAAACAGAACTGTAATCCTACACATACTAGCTAAAATGAATATTGATGGCAACTTACTCAGTTGGATAATAGTTTAACTCTCAAATATGTTATCATCTGCTCTCTACCAAGGTTTTAGAGGTGAGGATAAAGAAACGTCTCTTGAGACACCGCAGGGAGGAGTTTTCGCTCCCATGCTATTTAATATCCGGATTAATGCCCATCTAAATACTTTATCTACATCACCTAAAGATATAGCCGTAAGATGAGTATGAAACGCGTGAAACAGTTGGGTAGCTCTACTCTTGAAACGTTTTGCCTATGCGGTAGACTTCATCAGTCAAGTACAGATGTGCAAGAATGGTATATAATACAGACAAGATGAAATTAAGACACATGTGCAACATTCGGGTATCTTTATTGTAGATGTTTCGTCATCCAGTGGCTTTATCAGTACAACTTGTCAAGCACTGCATCATCATGGAATCTTGATTCTGAGGACATGTACATAACCTTCACGACTACGACAACTACTACTACAACTAACTCATCTCTTTGGGTAGGACCTACTTCCACTTGGGAATCCCGCCTACCAGTGACTATGAACTCGTCTGCTACACGTCCCCTTTCCTCCTGATGTTAGTATAAAAGCACCAGGCTCCTAAACACCTAAAACGTTGTGTAGTTTTAAAAATAGGTTAGATAAATACATAAGTGGGTGTGGGTGGGTGTGAGTTAGACCTGACTAGCTTGTGCTGCTGGGTCTGGTGCCGTGCTCCTTCCTTGAGTGGAGGTGACCAGACTGGGTGGGTCATTGGGCTAATCCGGGGGAAGGGGGATATGGACCTGCTCTGCATGGGTCAGTAGGCCTGTTGCAGTTCTCCTTCTTTCTTATGTTCTTATGTCCTTAATTCATCTCGGCCCAGACTTCAACACCTTCTACAACCACACGGACCAAGGCAAACCAGACATCATTCTGGCAAACCGAGCCAGCTCTCTATTTCAACACTACATCTCACCTGGCCCTATTACAGGCTCTGATCACATCCCAGTCATCTTACACATCTCCTCCAACCCTATCCTCATCCCGGCCATACCTTCCTTCTACAAGAACGCTGACTGGGATGCTTTCAAACAACACATAGACAGTACTAACCTCACCTATGACTACAACAACAAACGTATCTCTGACATAGACACTTAACTTGATCTCATCCAGGACACCATTACACAAGCTGCGAACACTGCAATACCAAAGAAAACTCACACCATTCGTTATTCCTTCAAACCGTCACTCAGAACAAGAAGACTAATTATCTACTACCACAACCGCTTCCTCTACAACACACACAGATTTAATCAAGTCTGATTAGATCTCACTCACCTCAGAAACGACATTCTACACAGCCTAGACCAAGACCACAACAATCACTGGTCACAACTCATACAACAAGCAGACAAACAGCGTATTAAAAACACTAAAGCCTTCTGGAACTTTATCAAAAAAATCAGAGGCACAACTCCCACCATCAAATTCAAACACATCACCCACGACAAAACACACATCTCAGACCCGCAGGCTGCTACCAACATCTTCAAACACATCTGGGAGAAATCTTCCACCCTCACCCACCTCACCCTAACATTATTCAACACATTCAGAACATAGAACACTGGAACACTACACACACACACGAAACAACACCAGACAGCCACATCCATCTGGACTCTCTTACCTCCTCCCAAGAACTCGACACTCCTTTCACCAACACAGACATTAAAACTCTCCTCAGACACCTTCCTCCCAAGGCTCCTGGTGCCTCTGGCCTAAATCATATTATCCTGAAACACCTTCCTGACTCTATCATTACTGCCTACACAAACCTCCTCAATGCCTCCCTTGCCTCTGGATACTTCCCTTCCCTCTTCAAAGCTGCTACTGCTATCCTCCTTCTTAAACCCAAAAAAGACCACTCTGATCCTAGAAACTATCGCCCAATCAGCCTCCTCGAAACTTTAGGAAAGCTCTTTGAAAAACTCATCAACCATCGCCTTCGCAGATACCTGGAACACAACTCTCTACTTTCTGACGGCCAGTTTGGCTTCAGAACACACAGATCCACTCAGGATGCCATTAACATCATTCTCAACTACATCCACATAAACACAAAACAAAGAAACAGGACAGCCCTTGTTGCAAAAGACGTTGAAAAACCTTTTGACACTGTCTGGCACGAAGGGCTCAAGTACAAACTCTGCACTAACTTTAACCTGCCTCTCACTACTCGTAAACTCCTCTGCAACTTCCTAGACGGCCGTACCATGAGAATAAAATTCCAAGGCTGTTACTCTGACTACTTCACACTAAATGCTGGAGTACCCCAGGGATCTGTCCTCTCCCCTACCCTCTACATTTTATACACTAACGACATTCCAACACCTGTATACCGCAACTCCATCACACTAGCCTATGCAGACGACATTACACAACTTATTACTCATGCCAATATAGATACACTCACACACAAAACACAAAATGAGGTCGACAGGATAGCCATCTGGGAGCAAAAATGGAGGATCAAAACCAATGCAGCTAAATCCAGCATTATATATTTTAACTACAGGAAACGTGATCCTCCATTACCTGTCGAGCTGAGAACAGCTGACACCCGCACTTACATCCCCATCACACAATCTGTCACTGTCCTTGGCGTTAATCTTGACTACCTTCTTCGCTTACAGGGACACATTCACTCAAGACATGCAATAGCTAGTAAGGCCCTTGCGGGCCTCTACAAGCTGAAACATGCCTCCCAACGCACCAAAATACACCTCTACAAATCCCTAATACGTCCTCTGATAACTTACTCTCCTCTAGCCCTCTCTCTTGCAGCAAAAACAAACTTACTTAAACTGCAGCGTGTCCAGAACAAGGCGCTGCGCTGGGTGCTTGATGTCAGATGGGAAGACTTCGCCACAGTCCCTCGAGGGACTGATTACCTCAAACACCTTCTGATATTCACCATTCTTCTTTGTATAAGACTGATAAAGCCATTGTGTCGTGAAACGTTTTCTCAGTCAGTGAAGATACCCAGGTGTTGCACATGTATCTAATTCATCTGTTTCACGATAGTTCTGAAGATCCTTTGTTGTCTACCTAGTCTATCAGGTCACATTTGGAAGCACCTGATTGTCGACATCATTTGATAGCTTGCTGTTTTCCTGTTAAAACATATGCAACAGTTAGGTATGGAAATAAATGGTATAAAATACCTACACAATGGAAAAATAAACACTTAAGCAATATAATGTGATCCTTTATTGACAACGTTTCGCCCACACAGTGGACTTTATCAAGTCACAAACCGATCAATAAAGGATCACATTATACTGCTTAAATGTTTATATTTCCTTTTCTGTACTCGACTGAGGAAGCTTACTGTGTAGGCGAAACTCTTCGAAATAAAGATACCTAACTTGCATATGTGTCTTACCTGACAACCTGTCGGGATTTTACACCATTTTAGTATTCAGAGTGTTCTTCACTGGTGACTGTTGTGGTGTTAATGTAGACGCGTTGGACGTAGTCTGGTCCTGCGGTGTGGGGGCTGTTGGCTGCTTTTGTGGGGTGGGAGTTTGAGCAGAAGTGTCGGAAGCCGGCTGATGTTTAATCGGTTTCCTTCGTCGCCGTGGCCAGAAAAGTGGCCCCGGGTTCCGTGATGCTGTAGCTTCCTCTGGGCAAGGCTGCTGCTCAGTGGTGAGCCGCTGTACTTGATGTTAGAGCCTGGACGACTGGGGTTTTTATGCAAGACAAAAGGCCTTCATATCATTAATTCTCCACACACTAACATCACTCCTAACAAAATTATGATCCTACTGTACAGGCAGGATGTATTGAACATCTCCAAAGTACTCGTGTAAGCAAACACCAGAGTCGTCATGGCAACCAGCACCTCTATTAAGGACCTGATTAGAACAGCAATGCAGGGGTTTACACTATCCGTTATGAAGGTTGTGATAAAATATACTTTGACAAAATAACAAGAAACTTTGAAACATGTCTCGGTGAACACATTAATGCATGTAGGAAGGAAAGCTTAAACAACGCCTGCATACAACACCGTAGTTCCGCCATCCACCTGGTGAAATTCAACGACGCTCGACTAGTGATCAAAGAACCTAGTTTCCGTAGACGTAAATCTCTTGAATCATCATTAATCCCTATTTCTAACACAACTGAACGGAATACAGGCAGCTTCATCACCTCTGAAGTATTTGCAAGAATTCTCTTCAAAACAATAAATCCCACCATCACACATAGCTACTACTACTACTACTACTACTACTACTACTACTACTACTACTACTACTACTGCTGCTGCTGCTGCTGCTACTACTACTACTACTACTACTATTACTACTACTGCTACTACTACTACACTAGTACTACCACCACCCCTAAGACTACCTACAACGATTATATTATGCTTTAACATCTCGTTCTAATAAGTACATATGCTCACGGTATTGTTGGTAACGTGTGTGATGAATGGTTTGAAAAACCGACAAGTTGAAGATTGAGACACTTATGCAACATATGGGAATCTTTATTCAGGAAACTTTTCGCCACACAGTGGCTTCATCAGTCCAATACAAAGCAGAAGGTGTAAGGAGAGGAGGAGTTTGAGGTAATCAGTCCCTCAGCCTGGAGTCGATGTGTTCGGTCCATCAATCTTGTAGAATGTACAGCATAGGGCCGTAGACGTGGCTTGTATACTGTAGTCAGGTGAGGCGAAGCAGGAGGAGGTGGGATCATAGAAGACCTACTTCGACTAGTGGATGGTACCACTATGACCCCGCCTCCTCCTGCTTCACCTCACCTGACTACAGTATATAAGCCACGTCTACGGCCCTATGCTGTACATTCTACAAGATTGATGGACTGAACACATCGACTCCAGGCTGAGGGACTGATTACCTCAAACTCCTCCTCTCTTTACACCCTTCTGCTTTGTATAAGACTGATGAAGTCACTGTGTGGTGAAACGTTTCCTGAATAAAGATTCTCATATGTTGCATAAGTGTCTCAATCTTCAACATTGTTGGTAACGGCTTGACAAAGCTCCTGGAGAGCGAAACGTTCCCATAATAAAATGTCACATTAGTTAACTGATGAAGCCTATAGCGTAGTCGAAACGTTTAAACAATAAAGATATGCAACTGATGAACATGTGTCATACTCATCAGTTTGTCGGTAAGATACACCATTTTTAACATACAGTTATAAGAAACCCGCGGGTTCTAACCCCGCCCAATTGTGATTTGTTTGCAATCGTGTCATTACGATTTCGTGACTCATACAGTTATAAGCTTTGCTATCGACATCATGAGGATTAGTACCAATCTTTATGAAGTTAAAGTAACTGATCATATAATCATTGAGATTAACACTATGCTGCTTGGTGTTGGAATCCTAAGAAAAAGGACACTTGACTCACGAAATCGTATTGACATGATTGCAAACAAACCATGGCTAACGCGACGGTCTGGAGTTTTGAGACTTTCTTACTGCGGGTTCAAACCCCACCCATGGTATGGTTTAAAAAGGATACTTGTGTACAGTTCAGGACGTTTATTGAAGGGAACGTTTCGCCACGAGTTGCTTCGTAAATGGCGAAACGTTAATAATAATAATAATAATAATAATAATAATAATAATAATAATAATAATACCAGTAATAATAATACCAGTAATAATAATAATAATAATAATAATAATAATAATAATAATAATAATAATAATAATATCTTTATTTCTGCAAGTACATGTACAAGGTATACAACAGACCATAGCTGACATCAATGATATACTAGTATATACAAAGCTGCTTGTTATGCTGAGCATTTCGGGCAAATTAGGTCAGTTTTGTCCCAGGATGCGACCCACACCAGTCCACTAACACCCTGGTGCCCATTGCACTGATGAGTGAACATAGACAACCAGTGTAAAGAAACACATCCAATGTTTCCACCCCTCCACCGGGAATCGAACCCGGACCCTCACCGTGTGAAGCGAGAGCTTTTGCCACCAGGCCACGGGGCACCGTAAATAAATGTCCCGAAATGTTTTTTCACACAGGTTGTCGGTATCACCTTAAGTTTACAACAAAAATTTACAACTAGTATGTTAGGAAGTAAACCAGAAGATACTGGCAGTACAAATTTTACCAAATGTCTAGAAGTAAAGGAACATTGATCTAAATGAGTTTTGAAAACATGTAGTTATATTATGATCTTTAACTTGCACGAAGTGTATCGCTGTAAACAATACCACTGGTGGGGTTCTAACCCCACCCGTGGTATGGTTTGTTTGCAATCGTGCCATTACGGTTTCGTGAGTTATGTATCACTGTAGATAACAATAGCATTTTATCCCTCTAAGTCACTTGACTTAGAAACAGGTATGAAAGAGCGACACTTGGATATGTCACTGCTGAATCCAAGTAGATGGAGCACTTAGCATAATCTTAGGTATTAAAAACTGAATAGACCTTCAACACCTTATTGTAGTAATAATATATCACGAATTATGTACGTAGATGGATCTAAGCAGGAGTCTACTGGCAGGGCTGTATGTGCTCTTGTTGCCACCTCCAGCAGGAGTCTACTGGCAGGGCTGTATGTGCTCTTGTTGCCACCTCCAGCAGGAGTCTAATGGCAGGGCTGTATGTGCTCTTGTTGCCACCTCCAGCAGGAGTCTACTGGCAGGGCTGTATGTGCTCTTGTTGCCACCTCCAGCAGGAGTCTACTGGCAGGGCTGTATGTGCTCTTGTTGCCACCTCCAGCAGGAGTCTACTGGCAGGACTGCATGTGCTCTTGTTGCAACCTCCAGCAGGAGTCTACTGGCAGGGCTGTATGTGCTCTTGTTGCCACCTCCAGCAGGAGTCTACTGGCAGGGCTGTATGTGCTCTTGTTGCCACCTCCAGCAGGAGTCTACTGGCAGGGCTGTATGTGCTCTTGTTGCTACCTCCAGCAGGAGTCTACTGGCAGGACTGCATGTGCTCTTGTTGCAACCTCCAGCAGGAGTCTACTGGCAGGGCTGTATGTGCTCTTGTTGCCACCCGCAGCAGGAGTCTACTGGCAGGGCTGTATGTGCTCTTGTTGCCACCTCCAGCAGGAGTCTACTGGCATTGCTGTATGTGCTCTTGTTGCCACCTCCAGCAGGAGTCTACTAGCAGGGCTGTATGTGCTCTTGTTGCCACCTCCAGCAGGAGTCTACTGGCAGGGCTGTATGTGCTCTTGTTGCCACCTCCAGCAGAAGTCTACCGGCAAGGCTGTATGTGCTCTTGTTGCCACCTCCAGCAGGAGTCTACTGGCAGGGCTGTATGTGCTCTTTTTGCCACCTCCAGCAGGAGTCTACTGGCAGGGCTGTATGTGCTCTTGTTGCCACCTCCAGCAGGAGTCTACTAGCAGGGCTGTATGTGCTCTTGTTGCCACCTCCAGCAGGAGTCTACTGGCAGGGCTGTATGTGCTCTTGTTGCCACCTCCAGCAGGAGTCTACTGGCAGGGCTGTATGTGCTCTAGGTGCCACCTCCAGCAGGAGTCTACTGGCAGGACTGTATGTGGTCTTGTTGCAACCTCCAGCAGGAGTCTACTGGCAGGGCTGTATGTGCTCTTGTTGCCACCTCCAGCAGAAGTCTACCGGCAAGGCTGTATGTGCTCTTGTTGCCACCTCCAGCAGGAGTCTACTGGCAGGGCTGTATGTGCTCTTGTTGCCACCTCCAGCAGGAGTCTACTGGCAGGGCTGTATGTGCTCTTGTTGCCACCTCCAGCAGAAGTCTACCGGCAAGGCTGTATGTGCTCTTGTTGCCACCTCCAGCAGGAGTCTACTGGCAGGGCTGTATGTGCTCTTGTTGCCACCTCCAGCAGGAGTCTACTGGCAGGGCTGTATGTGCTCTTGTTGCCACCTCCAGCAGGAGTCTACTGGCAGGGCTGTATGTGCTCTTGTTGCCACCTCCAGCAGCAGTCCATTGGCAGGGCTGTATGTGCTCTTGTTGCAACCTCCAGCAGGAGTCTACTGGCAGGGCTGTATGTGCTCTTGTTGCCACCTCCAGCAGCAGTCTATTGGCAGGGCTGTATGTGCTCTTGTTGCAACCTCCAGCAGGAGCCTACTGGCAGGGCTGTATGTGCTCTTGTTGCCACCTCCAGCAGGAGTCTACTGGCAAGACTGTATGTGCTCTTGTTGCAACCTCCAGCAAGAGTATACTGGCAGGACTGTATGTGCTCTTGTTGCCACCTCCAGCAGAAGTCTACCGGCAAGGCTGTATGTGCTCTTGTTGCCACCTCCAGCATGAGTCTACTGGCAGGGCTGTATGTGCTCTTGTTGCCACATCCAGCAGGAGTCTACTGGCAGGGCTGTATGTGCTCTTGTTGCAACCTCCAGCAAGAGTCTATTGGCAGGGCTGTATGTGCTCTTGTTGCCACCTCCAGCATGAGTCTACTGGCAGGTCTGTATGTGCTCTTGTTGCAACCTCCAGCAAGAGTCTACTGGCAGGGCTGTATGTGCTCTTGTTGCCACCTCCAGCAGGAGTCTACTGGCAGGGCTGTATGTGCTCTTGTTGCAACCTCCAGCAAGAGTCTACACGCAGGGCTGTATGTGCTCTTGTTGCCACCTCCAGCAGGAGTCTACTGGCAGGACTGTATGTGCTCTTGTTGCAACCTCCAGCAAGAGTCTACTGGCAGGGCTCTATGTGCTCTTGTTGCCACCTCCAGCAGAAGTCTACCGGCAAGGCTGTATGTGCTCTTGTTGCAACCTCCAGCAGGAGCCTACTGGCAGGGCTGTATGTGCTCTTGTTGCCACCTCCAGCAGGAGTCTACTGGCAAGACTGTATGTGCTCTTGTTGCAACCTCCAGCAAGAGTATACTGGCAGGACTGTATGTGCTCTTGTTGCCACCTCCAGCAGAAGTCTACCGGCAAGGCTGTATGTGCTCTTGTTGCCACCTCCAGCATGAGTCTACTGGCAGGGCTGTATGTGCTCTTGTTGCCACCTCCAGCAGGAGTCTACTGGCAGGGCTGTATGTGCTCTTGTTGCAACCTCCAGCAAGAGTCTACACGCAGGGCTGTATGTGCTCTTGTTGCCACCTCCAGCATGAGTCTACTGGCAGGTCTGTATGTGCTCTTGTTGCAACCTCCAGCAAGAGTCTACGGGCAGGGCTGTATGTGCTCTTGTTGCAACCTCCAGCAAGAGTCTACTGGCAGGGCTGTATGTGCTCTTGTTGCCACCTCCAGCATGAGTCTACTGGCAGGGCTGTATGTGCTCTTGTTACAATCTAACTAGATAAGAACGATAGCAACCATGTTTGTTGAAGATGGTATAATATACCGACACGGTATATTAAGACACATGTACAACATTTACTGATGAATCGGTTCGCCTACACAGTAGACTTCTTCAGTCAAATACAGAGGTAGCAGGTAGTAGAGAAGTGCAGATGATGCAGTGAGTCCATCAACCTTGGAGAAAGAGTATTTGAGGTGGTCAGTACCTCAGTTCCACACTCTCCTCCAGACTGAGAGACTGACCACCTCAAATACTATTTCTCCAAGACTGACAGACTAATTGCATCATCCTCATTTCGCTGCAACACCATCTACTTCTCTATTCGACAGAAGAAGTCTACTGTGTAGGTGAAATATTACGACAACAAAGATATGAAACTGTAGCTTATGTGTCTTAATCACCAGCAGTTAGGAAAAAGAATTAACAACTGGCGTCTACACTGTAAACTGAACAACGTGCTTATTGGAGAAGCCATGTATACTCGTATTGTAGATAATCGAAAACCAGAGAAAAAGGAATCTATGTACATCTTTTATAAATTTCGTGTTACATGATAAAGTTGATAAGTTAGCCTGAGGAAGAACCCTGAAGGTAAATGTGGAATACAACTCTGGTGTGTGTGTGGCTAACATTGGGAGAGAAGTAAATAATGAAAGTGGATGTGTTAGGAGTGTGGTTGGTAGTCCAGGGAGATCTGTCACTGTGTTCAACGTTACTTTGATTATATTATTTTTATCGCTATGATAAAATGAACGTAGATAATTACGCAGATGATGCAAATTGCAGTGTGAATAGACTGACTGATGTTGTAGTGGCCAGGCTTAGGCTTAGTTACAAGTACCTACTGATGTTGTAGTGGCCAGGTTTAGGCTTGGTTACAAATACCTACTGATGTTGTAGTGGCCAGGCTTAGGCTTAGTTACAAGTACCTACTGATGTTGTAGTGGCCAGGTTTAGGCTTGGTTACAAATACCTACTGATGTTGTAGTGGCCAGGCTTAGGCTTAGTTACAAGTACCTACTGATGTTGTAGTGGCCAGGTTTAGGCTTGGTTACAAATACCTACTGATGTTGTAGTGGCCAGGCTTAGGCTTAGTTACAAGTACCTACTGATGTTGTAGTGGCCAGGTTTAGGCTTGGTTACAAATACCTACTGATGTTGTAGTGGCCAGGCTTAGGCTTAGTTACAAGTACCTACTGATGTTGTAGTGGCCAGGCTTAGGCTTAGTTACAAGTACTGACTGATGTTGTAGTGGCCAGGCTTAGGCTTGGTTACAAGTACTGACTGATGTTGTAGTGGCCAGGCTTAGGCTTAGTTACAAGTACTGACTGATGTTGTAGTGGCCAGGCTTAGGCATAGTTACAAGTACTGACTGATGTTGTAGTGGCCAGGCTCAGGCTTGGTTACAAGTACTGACTGATGTTGTAGTGGCCAGGCTTAGGCTTGGTTACAAGTACTGACTGATGTTGTAGTGGCCAGGCTTAGGTTTGGTTACAAGTACTGACTGATGTTGTAGTGGCCAGGCTCAGGCTTGGTTACAAGTACTGACTGATGTTGTAGTGGCCAGGCTTAGGCTTAGTTACAAGTACTGACTGATGTTGTAGTGGCCAGGCTTAGGCTGGGTTACAAGTACTGACTAATTTTGTAGTGGCCAGGCTTAGGCTGGGTTACAAGTACTGACTGATGTTGTAGTGGCCAGGCTTAGGCTTAGTTACAAGTACTGACTAATTTTGTAGTGGTCAGGCTTAGGCTGGGTTACAAGTACTGACTGATGTTGTAGTGGCCAGGCTTAGGCTTGGTTACAAGTACTGACTGATGTTGTAGTGGCCAGGCTTAGGCTTACTTACAAGTACTGACTGATGTTGTAGTGGCCAGGCTTAGGCTTGGTTACAAGTACTGACTGATGTTGTAGTGGCCAGGCTTAGGCTTAGTTACAAGTACCTACTGATGTTGTAGTGGCCAGGCTTAGGCTTAGTTACAAGTACCTACTGATGTTTTAGTGGCCAGGCCTAGGCTTAGTTACAAGTACTGACTGATGTTGTAGTGGCCAGGCTTAGGCTTGGTTACAAGTACTGACTGATGTTGTAGTGGCCAGGCTTAGGCTTAGTTACAAGTACTGACTGATGTTGTAGTGGCCAGGCTTAGGCTTAGTTACAAGTACTGACTAATGTCGTAGTGGCCAGGCTTAGGCTAAGTTACAAGTACTGACTAATTTTGTAGTGGCCAGGCTTAGGCTTAGTTACAAGTACCTACTGATGCTGTAGTGGCCAGGCTTAGGCTTAGTTACAAGTACTGACCGATGTTGTAGTGGCCAGGCTTAGGCTTAGTTACAAGTACTGACTGATGTTGTAGTGGCCAGGCTTAGGCTTAGTTACAAGTACTGACTAATGTTGTAGTGGCCAGGCTTACGCTTAGTTACAAGTACCTACTGATGTTGTAGTGGCCAGGCTTAGGCTTGGTTACAAGTACTGACTGATGTTGTAGTGGTCAGGCTTAGGCTTGGTTACAAGTACCTACTGATATTGTAGTGGCCAGGCTTAGGCTTAGTTACAAGTACTGACTGATGTTGTAGTGGCCAGGCTTAGGCTTACTTACAAGTACTGACTGATGTTGTAGTGGCCAGGCTTAGGCTTGGTTACAAATACTGACTGATGTTGTAGTGGCCAGGCTTAGGCTTAGTTACAAGTACCTACTGATGTTGTAGTGGCCAGGCTTAGGCTTAGTTACAAGTACCTACTGATGTTGTAGTGGCCAGGCTTAGGCTAAGTTACAAGTACTAACTGATGTTGTAGTGGCCAGGCTTAGGCTTGGTTACAAGTACTGACTGATGTTGTAGTGGCCAGGCTTAGGCTTAGTTACAAGTACTGACTGATGTTGTAGTGGCCAGGCTTAGGCTTAGTTACAAGTACTGACTAATGTTGTTGTGGCCAGGCTTAGGCTTAGTTACAAGTACTGACTAATTTTGTAGTGGCCAGGCTTAGGCTTAGTTACAAGTACCTACTGATGCTGTAGTGGCCAGGCTTAGGCTTAGTTACAAGTACTGACCGATGTTGTAGTGGCCAGGCTTAGGCTTAGTTACAAGTACTGACTGATGTTGTAGTGGCCAGGTTTAGGCTTAGTTACAAGTACTGAGTGATGTTGTAGTGGCCAGGCTTAAGCTTAGTTACAAGTACTGACTGATGTTGTAGTGGCCAGGCTTAGGCTTGGTTACAAGTACTGACTGATGTTGTAGTGGCCAGGCTTAGGCTTAGTTACAAGTACTGACTGATGCTGTAGTGGTCAGGCTTAGGCTTGGTTACAAATACTGACCGATGTTGTAGTGATCAGGCTTAGGCTTAGTTTCAAGTACTGACCGATGTTGTAGTGGCCAGGCTTAGGCTTGGTTACAAGTACTGACTGATGTTGTAGTGGCCAGGCTTAGGCTTGGTTACAAGTAGTTGCTGATGTTATAGTGGCCAGGCTTAGGCTTGTTTACATGTACTGACCGATGTTGTAGTGGCCAGGCTTAGGCTTAGTTACAAGTACCTACTGATGTTGTAGTGGCCAGGCTTAGGCTTAGTTACAAGTACTGACCGATGTTGTAGTGGCCAGGCTTAGGCTTAGTTACAAGTACTGACTGATGTTGTAGTGGCCAGGCTTAGGCTTGGTTACAAATACTGGCTGATGTTGTAGTGGGCAGGCTTAGGCTTGGTTACATGTACTGACCGATGTTGTAGTGGCTAGGCTTAGGCTTAGTTACAAGTACTGACTGACGTTGTAGTGGCCAGGCTTAAGCTTAGTTACAAGTACTGACTGATGTTGTAGTGGCCAGGCTTAGGCTTGGTTACAAGTACTGACTGATGTTGTAGTGGCCAGGCTTAGGCTTGGTTACAAGTACTGACTGATGTTGTAGTGGCCAGGCTTAGGCTTGGTTACAAGTACTGACTGATGTTGCAGTTGTCAAGCTTAGGCTTGGTTACAAGTACTGACTGATGGTGTAGTGGCCACGCTTAGGCTTGGTTTCAAGTACTGACTGATGTTCTAGTGGCCAGGCTTAGGCTTGGTTACAAGTACTGACTGCTGTTGTAGTGGCCAGGCTTAGGCTTGGTTACAAGTACTGACTGATGGTGTAGTGGGCAGGCTTAGGCTTAGTTACAAGTACTGACTGATGTTGTAGTGGCCAGGCTTAGGCTTAGTTACAAGTACTGACTGATGTTGTAGTGGCCAGGCTTAGGCATAGTTACAAATACTGACTGATGTTGTAGTGGCCAGGATTAGGCTTAGGCTTAGTTACAAGTACTGACTGATGTTGTAGTGGCCAGGCTTAGGCTTAGTTACATGTACTGACTGATGTTGTAGTGGCCAGGCTTAGGCTTAGTTACAAGTACTGACTGATGTTGTAGTGGCCAGGCTTAGGATTGGTTATAAGTACTGACTGATGTTGTAGTGGCCAGGCTTAGGCTTAGGCTTAGTTACAAGTACTGACTGATGTTGTATTGGCCAGGCTTAGGCTTACTTACAAGTACTGACTGATGTTGTAGTGGCTAGGCTTAGGCATAGTTACAAGTACTGATTGATGTTGTAGTGGCCAGGCTTAGGCATAGTTACAAATACTGACTGATGTTGTAGTGGCCAGGATTAGGCTTAGGCTTAGTTACAAGTACTGACTGATGTTGTAGTGGCCAGGCTTAGGCTTAGTTACATGTACTGACTGATGTTGTAGTGGCCAGGCTTAGGCTTAGTTACAAGTACTGACTGATGTTGTAGTGGCCAGGCTTAGGATTGGTTATAAGTACTGACTGATGTTGTAGTGGCCAGGCTTAGGCTTAGGCTTAGTTACAAGTACTGACTGATGTTGTATTGGCCAGGCTTAGGCTTACTTACAAGTACTGACTGATGTTGTAGTGGCTAGGCTTAGGCATAGTTACAAGTACTGATTGATGTTGTAGTGGCCAGACTTAGGCTTAGTTACAAGTACTGACTGATGTTGTAGTGGCCAGGCTTAGGCTTGGTTATAAGTACTGACTGATGTTGTAGTGGCAAGGCTTAGGCTTAGGCTTAGTTACAAGTACTGACTGATGTTGTAGAGGCCAGGCTTAGGCTTAGTTACAAGTACTGACTGATGTTGTAGTGGCCAGGCTTAGGCTTAGTTACAAGTACTGACTGATGTTGTAGTGGCCAGGCTTAGGCTTAGTTACAAGTACTGACTGATGTTGTAGTGGCCAGGCTTAGGCTTGGTTATAAGTACTGACTGATGTTGTAGTGGCCAGGCTTAGGCTTAGGCTTAGTTACAAGTACTGACTGATGTTGTAGTGGCCAGGCTTAGGCTTAGTTACAAGTACTGACTGATGTTGTAGTGGCCAGGCTTAGGCTTAGTTACAAGTACTGACTGATGTTGTAGTGGCCAGGCTTAGGCTTAGTTACAAGTACTGACTTATGTTGTAGTGGCCAGGCTTAGGCTTAGTTACAAGTACTGACTGATGTTGTAGTGGCCAGGCTTAGGCTTGGTTACAAGTAATGACTGATGTTGTAGTGGCCAGACTAAGGCTTAGTTACAAGTACTGACTGATGTTGTAGTGGTCAGGCTTAGGCTTAGTTACAAGTACTGACTGATGTTGTAGTGGCCAGGCTTAGGCTTGGTTACAAGGACTGACTGATGTTGTAGTGGCCAGGCTTAGGCTTAGTTACAAGTACTGACTGATGTTGTAGTGGCCAGGCTTAGGCTTGGTCACAAGTACTGACTGATGTTGTAGTGGCCAGGCTTAGGCTTAGTTACAGGTAGTGACTGATGTTGTAGTGGCCAGGCTTAGGCTTAGTTACAAGTACTGACTAATGTTGTAGTGGCCAGGCTTAGGCTTAGTTATAAGTACTGACTAATGTTGTAGTGGCCAGGCTTAGGCTTAGTTACAAATATTTCTGGCAGTATGGCAGACACAGATGATGATCAAACTACGAACAAAGTATGTGGTCAGCACTTTGATCATTATCTTGAACTCTGTGTTTTAATTGTCCACTTATCCAGAAATGTGAAGATAATATAATAACCTATGTGATATGTCAATATATCTTTTTAATGAAAATAAGATACCAGACATATTAAACAAATATCGTAAATCTGCTTGCAGTAGATAGTCAATTATAGATATAAATCCATATGTACTCCAGTTAACCCCTTTTGGGGCCTAGTTCCTGGGCCTTTTGTGAATCCATATGCTCCTTCACAACGCTCCACAGGACGGATACGAGATTTCACAATACACTAGCCGATCGGCGTCAAAATCTAAATCTAAAGCCTATCAGGCGAGACATTCTATGTCGCAGAAAAGGGCCATACAATTTTTTGACAAAATTGGCCCTTATACATTTCAGTAGCCAGACACACCTGTGCTGAAAGTCTGAAGCCGATCGGAATGATCGTTCTCTCGTCATCCCACGTATCTGCCATAGTTGCATGAATAGAACTGGGGAATGATCACTTACAAGGCCCAGTAGCGATCCGATCATTCCTCTCATTAAGGTGCATCAATGAGGAAAGTTTGAAGCCGATCAAAAGACTCATTCTCATAATGTCAAAAGTAGAACAGCGCTCAGTTAACCACAAAGTAGTTGATTACTGTGTTAAAACTGACGTGTTAACGTTACTGCGTCGTTGATGTACGTTTATGTAATAAAGTTGGTAGAATTACTTTACATGTACGTTTATGTTTGTTTTAAAGCTGATTCCAAATGAGACACAAGGAATATACCAAATGAGACACAAGGAATATACCAAATGAGACACAAGGAATATACCAAATGTGACACAAGGAATATACCAAATGAGACACAAGGAATATACCAAATGTGACACAAGGAATATACCAAATGTGACAAGAAATATACCAAATGAGACACAAGGAATATACCAAATGAGACACAAGGAATATACCAAATGAGACACAAGGAATATACCAAATGAGACACAAGGAATATACCAAATGAGACACAAGGAATATACCAAATGTGACAAGGAATATACCAAATGAGACACAAGGAATATACCAAATGAGACACAAGGAATATGCCAAATGAGACACAAGGAATATACCAAATGAGACAAGGAATATACCAAATGAGACACAAGGAATATAAGAACATAAGAAAGGAGGAACACTGCAGGAGGCCTGTTGGCCCATACTAGGCAGGTCCTTTACAATTCATCCCACTAACAAAACATTTGCCCAACCCAATTTTCAATGCCACCCAAGAAATAAGCTCTGATGTGAAAGTCCCACTCAAATCCAACCCCTCCCACTCATGTACTTATCCAACCTAAATTTGAAACTACCCAAAGTCCTAGCCTCAATAACCCAACTAGGTAGACTGTTCCACTCATCAACTACCCTATTTCCAAACCAATACTTTCCTATGTGCTTTCTAAATCTAAACTTATCTAATTTAAATCCATTACTGATCTAATTTAAATTCCAAATGAGACACAAGGAATATACCAAATGAGACACAAAGAGTATACCAAATGAGACACAAGGAATATACCAAATGAGATACAAGGAATATTCCAAATGAGACACAAGGAATATACCAAATGAGATACAAGTATTATACAAAATGACACACAAGGAATATGCCAAATGAGACACAAAGAGTATACCAAATGAGACACAAGAAATATGCCAAGTGAGACACAATGAGTATACCAAATGAGACACAAGGAATATACTAAATGAGACACAAGGAGTATACCAAATGAGACACAAGGAGTATACCAAATGAGACACAAGAAATATGCCAAGTGAGACACAAGGAGTATACCAAATGAGACACAAGGAATATACCAAATGAGACACAAGGAGTACGCCAAATGAGACTCGAGGAGTATGCCAAATGAGACAAAAGGAGTATGCCAAATGAGACACAAGGAGTATATTAAATGAGACAAAAGGATTATACGAAATGAGACACGGCAAGTATACCAAATGAGAGAAAGGGAGTATACCAAGTGAGTCGCAGTAAGTATACTAAATGAGACACATGGAGTATACCAAATGAGACACAAAGAGTATGCCAAATGAGACACAGGGAGTATGCCTAATGAGACACAAGGAGTATAACAAATGAGACACAAGGAATATATCAAATGAGACACAGGGAGTATACCAAATGAGACATCAGGAGTATACCAATTGAGACACAAGGAGTGTACCAAATGAGATACACGGAGTATACCAAATGAGATATAAGGAGTACACAAAAGGAAATACAAGGAATATACTAAATGAGACACAATGAATATACAAAATAAGACACAAAGAGTATACAAAATTAATCACAGGGAGTATACTAAATGAGACACAGAGAATATACTAAATGAGACAAAAGGAGTATACCAAATGATACACAAGGAGTATACCAAATGAGACACAGTGAGTATACCAAATGAGACACAGTGAGTGTACCAAATGGGACACAGTGAGTGTACCAAATGAGACACAGGGAGTATACCAAATGAGACACAGTGAGTATACCAAATGAGACACAGTGAGTGTACCAAATGGGACACAGTGAGTATACCAAATGAGACACAGTGAGTATACCAAATGAGACACAGTGAGTGTACCAAATGAGACACAGGGAGTATACCAAATGGGACACAGGGAGTATACCAAATGGGACACAGGGAGTGTACCAAATGGGACACAGGGAGTATACCAAGTCCTGTGCAACAATAGCTATTATGTATATATAAGAAAAAAACTTTCAGGGACTTTCTGACCAGAATAACTGAACACAAACTCTTAGTCAAGTCAGGTCAAGAAAACGCTGCATTTTTTCAACACATCAGGAATTCAAATCATACAATCAACTGGGACGGCGCCATCATCATTGTTTACAAAATGAAAGACCCAGACAAAAGTAAATCAGTTAGATTAGGTTAGGTTAGGTTAGATTAGGTTAGGTTAGGTTAGATTAGGTTAGGTTAGGTTAGGTTAGATTAGGTTAGGTTAGGTTAGATTAGGTTAGGTTAGGTTAGGTTAGGTAAGGTTTGTCAGGAAACAGAACAAGTGCCTCCTGACGCGGATCTTAGTCAGATGATGACCCGCCGTTGGAACTTTTGATCATCTGACCGAGGCCTTCCGCTGGCTTACCGGTCCACCCCTATAAAAATTATAGGTATACGTAGTTATAACCATTTCTGTTGATAGTTAATCAGCGGAAAAAAAAAAAAACATTAAGTGAAACCAAACTGAAATTTGACCTTTGAAAGAGAAAGGTTCAAGGCGGACGAGATAATCCAACATTAATTAACGCAACACGTCCCAACACGTAGTCTGATCAGACATGAACAAACAAGTGACAGCTGGCCCAGTACACTGCTTCCCGGAAACTCCAATATTATTAAATAAGGACGTACCAATACTAGAAGTCCAGTCCTCCCCAAAAAACAGGCTGCCATCACGACGTCATGTTATTTACTCGCCTCCACGTCGAAGATAAATGGCTAAAATACCGACACGATGGAAAAATAGACATAAAAGCAGTGTAATGTGATCCTTTATTGACTACGTTTCGCCCACACAGTGAGCTTTATCAAGTTACAAACAGATCTACCTGGGCAAATTTGATTGATTCGTCAGGTACTACGTCCTGACACGGGTCATCTTAAGGTGATCCGTCTGAGGATCTCGAAAGAGATGCCAATAAAATTAATTTGTTCTGTGGCCATGATTAATGTCTTGCACCTGGAGAAGGAGTGCATGAGTGTGGAGTCAGATAGAGAAATGTTTGGTAGGTTGTATTTGAGACGGAGCTGCAGCTCCTTCTCAGATACAGGTAACTGCACTTTGTGAGTGAAACGTAATCAATAAAGGGTCACATGACACTACATTTCTGTCTATTTCTCCACTGCCTTTACGTCCCCGAAGAATGCTAGCTATCAGGAAATATCACATAGTAACCGCTGACCCCTGAAGCTGCATCTGTTCACCTTCGTACCAGTACCAGCTGTATAAACCTTGGTAACTGATACCCATAAACTGGTTTAAAAAGACACGTGAACAAACACTAGGACATTTTTTTAATACATCGGCCATTTCCCACCAAGGCAGGGTGCCCTGAATGAAGAAGAAACACCTTCATCATCATTCACTCCATCACTGTCATGCCAGAGACGCGCCTACACTATAATTAAAAAACTGCAACATCAATACCCCTCTTACAGAGCTCAGGAACTGTACTTCCCACCTCCAGGACTCAAGTCCGGCTCGCTCACCGTTGCTCTGTATTCTGCTGAAGAGGACCACAGCTGGAGGTTGAAACATGCAGACTGCAATTCTTCCTCTATGTTTCTGGTAGGATTTCCTCTCCCGCTGGTCAGTGTTAATTGCACTTTCTAGCACCGCCATACTCAGCTCTCCTCAGAAATACAAAGACAACACATTTTTCTAGGTAGGTTACACAAGTGGTGGAAGTTTAAAGCCGATCCAAAGAATTGTTCTCAAGTTAAAAACGAGAACCTTGGCATAAAAATTCTAAAGTATTCCGTCGAGTGTGGCTAAGTAAATACAACAGACGGGATACTACGATCAAGGTCCCACCAACCATAGTACCAGGAATGCTGTGTCTCACTTGGTGTACTTCCTGTGTCTCATTCAGTACACTTCCTGTGACTCCCTTGGTATGCTCCCTGTGTCTTATTCAGTATATTTCCTGTGTCTCCCTTGGTATGCTCCCTGTGTCTCATTCAGTATACTTCCTGTGTCTCCCTTGGTATGCTCCCTGGGTCTCATTTAGTAAACTTCCCGTACCTCACTTGGTATATTCCTTATGTATCGTTTGGTATACTCCCTGTGGGGAATACCAGATACAAGCTCTTTAGAATACACTGCGCAGGGAAAGCATTGTAGAGCTCTCAGTGTAACAAAAGTGCAGCGTAAAGGAAATTCTGAGGAGAACTCTGACTGGCAACACATCGTCTTGAAGGCAGTGATTGCTGATCCACCGGTGAAATTAATGTAGGGAAATTGCTCGCCACTTACACACTCCTTCCGGTTATTTTGTTACAAGGTCATACAAGCAGTACTTGCTACCAGCAGTCATACAACCTGTGTATACACTACCAGCACTCAGGCAACCTTTATATACACTGTAAGCACTCATACAACCTATGGACACAACAATCACTCATACAACCTGTACAAACACTATTATCACTCATACAACCTGTGTATACACTACCAGCTCTCATACAACTTGTGTACCCTACCAACACTCATACTAGTATACACTTCCAAGACTCGTACCAGCATATACTACCAACACTCATACAACTATGCACTACCAACACTCATACCACTATACACTAACAACACTCATACCAGTATACACTACCATCACTCATACCAATATGCACTACCAACACTGATACAAGTATACACTACCAACACTTACACCAGTATACACTACCATCACTCATACCAGTATACACTACCAACACTCATACCACTATGCACTACCAACACTCATACCACTATACACTAACAACAATCATACCAGTATACACTACCAGCACTCATACAACCTGTGTACACTACCAACACTCATACAACTTGTATATACAATACCAACACTCATACCACTGTACGCTAACAACACTCATACCAGTATACACTGCCAACACTCATACCAGTACAAACTACCAATACTCATGCTAGTATACACTACCAACACTCATACAAGCATACACTACCAGCACTAATACCAGTATACACAACAAACACTCATACCAGTATAATCTACCAACACTCATAAAAGTATACACTACCAACACTGATACCAGTATACACTACCAACACTCATACCAGTATATACTACCAACACTCATGCCAGTATACACTATCAACACTCATACCAGTATACACTACCAGCACTCATACCAGTATACACTACCAACACTCATACCAGTATAATCTACCAACACTAATAAAAGTATACACTACCAACACTGATACCAGTATACACTACCAACACTCATACCAGTATACACTACCAACACTCATGCCAGTATACACTACCAACACTCATACCAGTATACACTACTAGCACTCATACCAGTATACACTACAAACACTCATACCAGTATACATTAAAAACACTTATATCAGTATAAACTACCAACACTCATACCACCATAAACTACCAACACTCATACCAAGTATACACTACCAACACTCATACCAAGTATACACTACCAAAACTCATAAAACCACACACTACCAACACTCATACCAGTGTACACTAAAAACACTCATACCAGTATACGATACCAACACTCATACGACTACACACTACCAACACTCATACCAGTATACACTACCAACACTCATATCATTACTCATTACTCATACAAAGAATACAGTACCAGCACTCATACCAGTATACAGTACAACACACATACCAGTATACACTACCAACAGTCATACCAGTATACACTACCAACATTCATACCAGTATACACTACCAACACTCATACCAGTATACACTACAAACACTCATGCCAGTATACACTACCATCACTCATTACAGTATACACTACCAACACTCATACCAGAATACACTACCAGCACTCATGCAAGTATACACAACCAACACTCATACCAGTATACAGTAGCAACATTCATACCAGTATACATTACCAACACTTATACCACTATACACTACCAACACTCATACCAGTATACACCACCAGCACTCATACCAGAAAACACTACCAACACTCAAACCAGTATACATTACCAACACTCATACCAGTATACATTACCAGCACTCATACCACCATACACTACCAACACTCATACCAGTATATACTACAAACACTCATACCAGTATACACTACCAACACTCATACCAGTATACACTACCAAAACTCATACCAGTATACACTACCAACACTCATACCAATATACGCTACGGACACTCATACCAGTATACACTACCAACACTCATACCAGTATACACTACCAACACTCATACCAGTATACACTACCAACACTCATGCAAGAATAAACTACCACCACTTATACCAGTATACACTACCAACACTCATACCAGTATACACCACGGACACTCATACCAGGAGACACTACCAACATTCATACCAGTATACACTGCCAACAGTCATACCACTATACACTACCAACATTCATACCAGTATACACTACCATCACTCATATCAGTATACACTGCCAACACTCATACCAGTATACACTACCAACCCTCATACCAGTATGCACTACCATCACTCATACCATTATACACTACCAACAGTCATACCAGTATACACCACGGACACTCATACAAGTATACCCTACCAACAGTCATACCAGTATACACTACCAACAGTCATACCACTATACACTACAAACACTCATACCAGTATACACTACCAACACTCATACCAGTATACGCTACCAACACTCATTCCAGTATACACTACCAACACTCATACCAGTATGCACTACCAACTCTCATACCAGTATACACTCCCAACACTCATACCAGTATACACTACCAACACTCATACCAGTATACACTACCAACACTCATACCAGTATACACTACCAACACTCATACCAGTATACACCACGGACACTCATACCAGTGTACTCTACCAACACTTATACCAGTATACACTACCAACACTCATACCAGTATTCACTACCAACACTCATACCAGTATTCACTATCAACAGTCATACCAGTATACACCACGGACACTCATACCAGTATACACTACCAACACTCATTCCAGTATACACTACCAACACTCATACCGGTATACACCATGGACACTCATACCAGTATTCACTACCAACACTCGTACCAGTATACACTACCAACACTCATACCAGTATACACCACGGACGCTCATACCAGTATACACTACCAACACTCATACCAGTATACTCCACGGACACTCATACCAGTATACACTACCAACACTCTTACCAGTATACAGTACCAACACTCATACCAGTATACACTAACACTACCAACACTCATACCAGTATACACCACGGACACACGTACCAGTATACACTACCAACACTCGTACAAGTATACACTACCAACACTCATACCAGTATACACTACCAGCACTCATACCAGTATACACTACCAACACTCATACACTACGGACACTCACGCCAGTATACACTACCAACACTCATACCAGTATACACTACCAACACTCATACCAGTATACACTACCAACACTCATACCAGTATACACTACGGACACCCATACCAGTATACACTACCAACACTCATACCAGTATACGCTACCAACACTCATACCAGTATACACTATCAACACTCATACCAGTATACACCACGGACACTCATACCAGTATACACTACTAACACTCATACCAGTATACACTACGGACACTCACGCCAGTATACACTACCAACACTCATACCAGTATACACTACCAATACTCATACCAGTATACACTACGGACACTCATACCAGTATATACTACCAACACTCATACCAGTATACACTACCAACACTCATACCAGTATACACTACGGACACTCACGCCAGTATACACTACCAACACTCATTCCAGTATACACTACCAACACTCATACCAGTATACACTACCAACACTCATACCAGTATACACTACGGACACTCATACCAGTATACACTACCAACACTTATACCAGTATACACTACCAACACTCATACCAGTATACACTACCAACACTCTTACCAGTATACACTATCAACAGTCATACCAGTATACACCACGGACACTCATACCAGTATACACTACTAACACTCATACAGAACTGCAAGAAAACCCTCTCACGTACCCTAAGTACACTATGGAGGAGGAGCTTGGACGTGGGTGAAATTCCACAGTCACTTAAAACAACGGATATAGCCCCACTCCATAAAGGTGGCAGCAAAGCATTAGCTAAGAACTATAGACCAATAGCTCTGACATCCCACATCATAAAAATCTTTGAAAGAGTGCTAAGAAGCAGGATTGCAAATCACCTGGATTCCCAAAATCTGCACAATCCAGGGCAACATGGGCTCAGGGCAGGTCGCTCCTGCCTCTCACAACTACTGGATCACTATGATATGGCCTTGGATGCACTGGAAGAAAATCAGAATGCAGATGTAATATACACAGACTTTGCAAAAGTATTTGACAAATGCGATCATGGCGTAATAGCCCATAAAATACGTGCTAAAGGAATAACTGGGAAAGTGGGGAGATGGATCTTCAACTTCCTAACAAATCGAACACAAAGAGTAGTGGTGAACAGAGTTAAATCGGAGGCTGCCATAGTGAAGAGCTCTGTTCCACAAGGCACAGTACTCGCCCCCATCTTATTCCTTATCCTCATATCAGACATAAACAGAGATATACACCACAGCACCGTATCATCCTTTGCTGATGATACTAGGATCTGCATTAGGGTGTCATCTGCTGAGGACGCGGTTAACCTCCAAGAAGATATAAACAAAGTTTTCCAGTGGGCAACGGTAAACAATATGATGTTCAATGAGGACAAATTCCAACTACTCCGTTATGGAAAACTGGAGGAGATAATAACTAGAACAGAGTATACTACTGACTCCGGCCATACAATAGAGCGGAAAAATAATGTAAGGGACCTGGGAGTAGTAATGTCTGAGGATCTCACTTTCAAGGATCACAACAGTGCCACGATCGCACGTGCAAAGAAAATGATAGGATGGATAATGAGAACTTTCAAAACGAGAGATGCCAAGCCCATGATGATCCTTTTCAAATCACTTGTTCTCTCTAGGCTGGAATACTGCTGTACATTAACATCTCCATACAAAGCAGGTGAAATCGCAGATCTAGAGAGTGTACAGAGATCCTTTACTGGACGTATAAGTTCTGTCAAGCACCTTAACTACTGGGAACGCTTGGAAGCACTTGACTTGTACTCGTTGGAACGCAGGAGGGAGAGATATATCATAATCTACACTTGGAAAATCTTGGAAGGAATGGTCCCAAATCTGCACACAGAAATCACTCCCTACGAAAGTAAAAGACTGGGTAGGCGATGCAAAATGCCGCCAATAAAAAGTAGGGGCGCCATTGGTACACTAAGAGAAAACACCATAAGTGTCCGGGGCCCAAAACTGTTCAACAGCCTCCCATCAAATATTAGGGGAATTGCCAATAAACCCCTGGCTGCCTTCAAGAGAGAGCTGGACAGATACCTAAAGTCAGTGCCGGATCAGCCGGGCTGTGGCTCCTACGTCGGACTGCGTGCGGCCAGCAGTAACAGCCTAGTTGATCAGGCCCTGATCCATCGGGAGGCCTGGTCATGGACCGGGCCGCGGGGGCGTTGATCCCCGGAATAACCTCCAGGTATCCTCCAGGTATACCAGTATACACTACGGACACTCACGCCAGTATACACTACCAACACTCATACCAGTATACACTACCAACACTCATACCAGTATACACTACGGACACTCATACAAGTATATACTACCAACACTCATACCAGTATACACTACCAACACTCATACCAGTATTCACTTCTAACACTCATACCAGTATACACTACCTACACTCATAACAGTATACACTACCAACACTCATACCAGTATACACTACCAACACTCATACCAGTACACACTACCAACACTCATACCAGTATACACAACGGACTCTCATGCCAGTATGCACTACCAACACTTATACCAGTATACACTACCAACACTCATACCAGTATACATTACCAACACTCACACTAGTATACACTACCAACACTCTTACCGGTATACACTACCAACACTCATACCAATATACACTACCAACACTCATACCAGTATACACTACCAACACTCATACAAGTATACAATACCAACACTCATATCAGTATACACCAAGGACACTCATACCAGTATACTCTACCAACACTCATACTATTATACACTTCCAACACTCATACCAGTATACACTACCAACACTCATGCCAGTATACACTACCAACACTCATACCAGTATACACTACCAACACTCATACCAGTATACACTACCAAGATTCATACCATTATACACTACCAACACTCATACCGGTATACACTACCAAGAGCTATACCAGTATACACTACCAACACTCATACCAGTATACACTACCAACACTAATACCAGTATACACTACCAACAGTCATACCAGTATACACTACCAACAGTCATACCAGTATACACTACCAACAGTCATTCCATTATACACTACCAACAGTCTTACCAGTATACACTACCAACACTCATACGAGTATACACTGCCAACAGTCATACCAGTATACACTACCAAGAGTCATACCAGTATACACTACCAACCCTCATACCAGTATACGCTACCAACACTCATACCAGTATACACTACCAACACTCATACCAGTATACACTTCCAACACTCATACCAGTATACACCACGGACACTCATACCAGTATACACTACCAGCAGTCATACCAGTATACACTAATAACAGTCATACCAGTATACACTACCAACAGTCTTACCAGTATACACTACCAACAGTCATACCTGTATACACTACCAACAGTCATACCAGTATACAATTTCAACGCTCATACCGGTATACACTACCAACACTCATACCAGTATACACCACGGACACTCATACCAGGAGACACTACCAACATTCATACCAGTATACACTGCCAACAGTCATACCAGTAGACACTACCATCACTCATATCAGTATACACTGCCAACACTCATACCAGTATACACTACCAACCCTCATACCAGTATGCACTACCATCACTCATACCATTATACACTACCAACAGTCATACCAGTATACACCACGGACACTCATACAAGTATACCCTAAAAACAGTCATACCAGTATACACTACCAACAGTCATACCACTATACACTACAAACACTCATACCAGTATACACTACCAACACTCATACCAGTATACGCTACCAACACTCATTCCAGTATACACTACCAACACTCATACCAGTATGCACTACCAACTCTCATACCAGTATACACTCCCAACACTCATACCAGTATACACTACCAACACTCATACCAGTAAACACTACCAACACTCATACCAGTATACACTACCAACACTCATACCAGTATACACCACGGACACTCGTACCTGTGTACACTACCAACACTTATACCAGTATACACTACCAACACTCATACCAGTATACACTACCAACACTCATACCAGTATTCACTATCAACAGTCATACCAGTATACACCACGGACACTCATACCAGTATACACTACCAACACTCATTCCAGTATACACTACCAACACTCATACCGGTATACACCATGGACACTCATACCAGTATTCACTACCAACACTCGTACCAGTATACACTACCAACACTCATACCAGTATACACCACGGACGCTCATACCAGTATACACTACCAACACTCATACCAGTATACTCCACGGACACTCATACCAGTATACACTACCAACACTCATACCAGTATACAGTACCAACACTCATACCAGTATACACTAACACTACCAACACTCATACCAGTATACACCACGGACACTCATACCAGTATACACTACCAACACTCGTACCAGTATACACTACCAACACTCATACCAGTATACACTACCAACACTCATACCAGTATACACTACCAACACTCATACACTACGGACACTCACGCCAGTATACACTACCAACACTCATTCCAGTATACACTACTAACACTCATACCACTATACACTACGGACACTCATACCAGTATACACTACCAACACTCATACACTACGGACACTCACGCCAGTATACACTACCAACACTCATACCAGTATACACTACCAACACTCACACCAGTATTCACCACGGACACTCATACCTGTATACCCTACCAACAGTCATACCAGTATACACCACGGACACTCATACCAGTATACACTACTAACACTCATACCAGTATACACTACGGACACTCACGCCAGTATACACTACCAACACTCATACCAGTATACACTACCAATACTCATACCAGTATACACTACGGACACTCATACCAGTATATACTACCAACACTCATACCAGTATACACTACCAACACTCATACCAGTATACACTACGGACACTCACGCCAGTATACACTACCAACACTCATACCAGTATACACTACCAACACTCATACCAGTATACACTACCAACACTCATACCAGTATACACTACGGACACTCATACCAGTATACACTACCAACACTTATATCAGTATACACTACCAACACTCATACCAGTATACACTACCAACACTCATACCAGTATACACTACGGACACTCATACCAGTATATACTACCAACACTCATACCAGTATACACTACCAACACTCATACCAGTATTCACTTCTAACACTCTTACCAGTATACACTACCAACACTCATACCTGTATACACCACGGACACTCATATCAGATTACACTACCGACACTCATACCAGTATACACTACCAACACTCATACCAGTATACACTACCAACACTTATACCAGTATACACTAACACTACCAACACTCATACCAGTATACACCACGGACACTCATACCAGTATACACTACCAACACTCATACCAGTATACACTACCAACACTCATGCCAGTATTCACTACCAACACTCACACCAGTATACACTACCAACACTCATACCAGTATACACTACCAACACTCATACCAGTTAACACCACGGACACTCATACCAGTAGACACTACCAACAGTCATACCAGTATATACTGCCAACAGTCATACCACTATACACTACCAACACTCATACCAGTATTCACTACCAACACTCATACCAGTATACACTACCAACACTCATACCAGTATACACTACCAACCCTCATACCAGTATACACTACCTACACTCATACCAGTATACACTACCAACACTCATACCAGTATTCACCACGGACACTCATACCTGTATACCCTACCAACAGTCATACCAGTATACACTACCAACAGTCATACCAGTATACACTACCAACACTCATACTAGTATACACTACCAACACTCATACCAGTATACACTACCAACAGTCATACCAGTATTCACTACCAACACTCATACCAGTATACACTACCAACACTCATACCAGTATACACTACCAACACTCATACCAGTATACACTACCAACACTCATACCAGTATACACTACCAACACTCATACCAGTATACACTACCAACACTCATACCAGTATACACTACCAACACTCATACCAGTATACACTACCTACACTCATACCTGTATACACTACTAACAGTCATACCAGTATACACTACCAACACTCATACCAGTATACACTACCAACACTCATACCAGTATACACTACCCACACTCATACCAGTATACACTACCAACACTCATACCAGTATACACTACCAACAGTCATACCAGTATACACTACCAACACTCATACCAGTATACACTACCAACACTCATACCAGTATACACTACCAACACTCATACCAGTATACACTACCAACACTCATACCAGTATACACTACCAACACTCATACCAGTATACACTACCAACACTCATACCAGTATACACTACCAACACTCATACCAGTATACACTACCAACACTCATACCAGTATACACTACCAACACTCATACCAGTATACACTACCAACACTCATACCAGTATACACTACCTACACTCATACCTGTATACACTACTAACAGTCATACCAGTATACACTACCAACACTCATACCAGTATACACTACCAACACTCATACCAGTATACACTACCCACACTCATACCAGTATACACTACCAACACTCATACCAGTATACACTACCAACAGTCATACCAGTATACAATACCAACACTCATACCAGTATACACTACCAACACTCATACCAGTATACACTACCAACACTCATACCAGTATACACTACCAACACTCATACCAGTATACACTACCAACACTCATACCAGTATACACTACCAACACTCATACCAGTATACACTACCAACACTCATACCAGTATACACCACGGACACTCATACACTTACATGATCTTTTTTTTTAATATTTCTAAGGATATAGGCCCATTTTATTTCTTTGTAATATTCGTAAATTCACTCTATGTTTTTGTACAGAATCAGAACACAAAATTGTGTTGGAAGTGTGGTAAAGAATGTCCGTGAAAATTGTGTTGCAAGTGTGGTAAACAATGTCCGTGAAAATTGTGTTGCAAGTGTGGTAAACAATGTCCGTGAAAATTGTGTTGCAAGTGTGGTAAACAATGTCCGTGAAAATTGTGTTGCAAGTGTGGTAAACAATGTCCGTGAAAATTGTGTTGCAAGTGTGGTAAACAATGTCCGTGAAAATTGTGTTGCAAGTGTGGTAAACAATGTCCGTGAAAATTGTGTTGCAAGTGTGGTAAACAATGTCCGTGAAAATCACTCACTGGAGTGACAAGTGTTTCTGTTCCGTCATAAGTATGTAAGATGATGGGATGTTGATGCAGGAAATTCCACACTCGGTGTTGCCTGTTTACTCCTGTGGATGTTCACGGTGACATCTCCTCCCCTGCTTCACCTCCTCTGCTGCACCTCCCCTGCTTCACCTCCTCTGCTTCACCTTTCCTGCTTCACCTCCCCTGTTTCACCTCCTCTGCTTCACCTCCCCTGCTTCACCTCCTCTGCTTCACCTTACCTGCTTCAACTCCCCTGCTTCACCTCCTCTGCTTCACCTTTCCTGCTTCACCTCCCCTGTTTCACCTCCTCTGCTTCACCTCCCCTGCTTCACCTCCTCTGCTTCACCTTACCTGCTTCACCTCCCCTGCTTCACCTCCTCTGCTTCACCTCCCCTGCTTCACCTCTCCTGCTTCACCTCCCCTGCTTCACCTCCCATGCTTCACCTCCCCTGCTTCACCTCCCCTGCTTCACCTCCCCTGCTTCACCTCCCCTGCTTCACCTCCCCTGCTTCACCTCACCTGCTTCACCTCCTCTGCTTCACCTGACCTGCTTCACCTCTCATGCTTCACCTCCCCTGCTTCACCTCCCCTGCTTCACCTCCCCTGCTTCACCTCACCTACTTCACCTCACCTGATTCACCTCCTCTGCTTCACCTCACCTGCTTCACCTCCCCTGCTTCACCTCACCTGCTTCACCACCCCTGCTTCACGTCCCCTGCTTCACCTCCTCTACTTTACATCACCTGCTTCACCTCACCTGCTTCACCTCCCCTGCTTCACCTCCCCTGCTTCACTTCACCTGCTTCACCTCCCCTGCTTCACCTCACCTGTTTCACCTCCCCTGCTTCACCTCCTCTACTTTACCTCATCTGCTTCACCTCACCTGCTTCACCTCCCCTGCTTCACCTCCTCTGCTTCACCTCCCCTACTTCACCTCCCCTGCTTCACTTCACTTGCTTCACCTCCCCTGCTTCACGTCCCCTTCTTCACCTCCTCTACTTCACCTCACCTGCTTCACCTCACCTGCTTCACCTCCCATGCTTCACCTCCCCTGCTTCGCCTCAATTGCTTCACCTCACCTGCTTCACCTCCTCTGCTTCACCTCCTCTGCTTCACCTCCCCTGCTTCACCTCCCGTGCTTCACCTCACCTGCTTCACCTCCCCTGCTTCACCTCCCCTGCTTCACCTCCCGTGCTTCACCTCCCCTGCTTCACCTCACCTGCTTCACCTCCCCTGCTTCACCTCCCCTGCTTCACCTCACCTGTTTCCCCTCCCTTGCTTCACCTCCCCTGCTTCACCTGACCTGCTTCACCTCTGCTTCACTTGACCTGCTTCACCTCGCATGCTTCACCTCCCCTGCTTCACCTCCCCTGCTTCACCTCACCTGCTTCACCTCACCTGATTCACCTCCTCTGCTTCACCTCCCCTGCTTCACCTCACCTGCTTCACCTCCTCTGCTTCACCTGACCTGCTTCACCTCACCTGCTTCACCTCCCCTGCTTCACCTCCACTGCTTCACCTCACCTGCTTCACCTCCCCTGCTTCACCTCACCTGTTTCACCTCCCCTGCTTCACCTCCTCTACTTTCCCTCATCTGCTTCACCTCACCTGCTTCACCTCCCCTGCTTCACCTCCTCTGCTTCACTTCCCCTACTTCACCCCCCTGCTTCACTTCACCTGCTTCACCTCCCCTGCTTCACGTCCCCTTCTTCACCTCCTCTACTTCACCTCACCTGCTTCACCTCACCTGCTTCACCTCCCATACTTCACCTCCCCTGCTTCGCCTCATCTGCTTCACCTCACCTGCTTCACCTCCTCTGCTTCACCTCCTCTGCTTCACCTCCCCTGCTTCACCTCCCCTGCTTCACCTCCCGTGCTTCACCTCCCCTGCTTCACCTCACCTGCTTCACCTGCCCTGCTTCACCTCCCCTGCTTCACCTCACCTGTTTCACCTCCCTTGCTTCACCTCCCCTGCTTCACCTGACCTGCTTCACCTCTGCTTCACGTGACCTGATTCACCTCCCATGCTTCACCTCCCCTGCTTCACCTCCCCTGCTTCACCTCCTTTGCTTCACCTGACATGCTTCACCTCTCATGCTTCACCTCCCCTGCTTCACCTCCCCTGCTTCACCTCCCGTGCTTCACCTCCCCTGCTTCACCTCACCTGCTTCACCTCCCCTGCTTCACCTCACCTGCTTCACCCCACTTGATTCACCTCCCCTGCTTCACCTCCCCTGCTTCACCTCCCCTGCTTCACCTCCCCTGCTTCACCTCCCCTGCTTCACCTCACCTGCTTCACCCCACTTGATTCACCTCCTCTGCTTCACCTCACCTGCTTCACCTCCCCTGCTTCACCTCACCTGCTTCACCTCCCCTGCTTCACGTCCCTTGCTTCACCTCCTCTTCTTCACCTCACCTGCTTCACCTCACCTGCTTCACCTCCCCTGCTTCACCTCCCCTGCTTCACCTCACCTGTTTCACCTCCCCTGCTTCACCTCCTCTACTTCACCTCACCTGCTTCATCTCACCTGCTTCACCTCCCCTTCTTCACCTCTTCTGCTTCGCCTCCCCTACTTCACCTCACCTGCTTCACCTCACCTGCTTCACCTCCCCTGCTTCACCTCCACTGCTTCACCTCACCTGCTTCACCTCCCCTGCTTCACCTCACCTGCTTCACCTCTCTTGCTTCACCTCACCTGCTTCACCTCACCTGCTTTACCTCCCCTGCTTCACCTCACCTGCTTCACCTCCCCTGCTTCACCTCCCTTGCTTCACCTCCTCTTCTTCACCTCACCTGCTTCACCTGCTTCACCTCAACTGCTTCACCTCACCTGCTTCACCTCACCTGCTTCACCTCCCCTGCTTCAACTCACCTGCTTCACCTCCCCTGCTTCAACTCACCTGCTTCACCTCCCCTGCTTCACCTCCCGTGCTTTACCTCACCTGCTTCACCTCCTCTGCTTCACCTCACCTGCTTCACCTCCCCTGCTTCACCTCACCTGCTTCACCTCCCCTGATTCACCTCCCCTGCTTTGTCTCAACTGCTTTACCTCACCTGCTTCACCTCCTCTACTTCACCTCCCCTGCTTCACCTCCCATGCTTCACCTCCCTAGCTTCACCTCCGCTGCTTCACCTCCCCTGCTTCACCTCACCTGCTTCACCTCCCCTTCTTCACCTCACCTGCTTCACCTCACCTGCTTCACCTCCTCTGCTTCACCTCACCTGCTTCTCCTCCCCTGCTTCACCTCACCTGCTTCACCTCCCCTGCTTCACGTCCCATGCTTCACCTCCTCTACTTCACCTCACCTGCTTCACCTCACCTGCTTCACCTCCCCTGCTTCACCTCCCCTGCTTCGTCTCAACTGCTTTACCTCACCTGCTTCACCTCCTCTGCTTCACCTCCTCTGCTTCACCTCCCCTGCTTCACCTCCCGTGCTTCACCTCCCTAGCTTCACCTCCCCTGCTTCCCCTCCCCTGCTTCACCTCACCTGCTTCACCTCCTCTGCTTCACCTCCCCTGCTTTAACTCACCTGCTTCACCTCCCCTGCTTCACCTCACCTTCTTCACCTCACCTGCTTCACCTCACCTGCTTCATCTCCACTGCTTCACCTCCCCTGCTTCACCTCCCCTGCTTCACCTCCCCTACTTCACCTTCTCTGCTTCACCTCCCCTTCTTCACCTCCCCTGCTTCACCTCCTCTACTTCACCTCACCTGCTTCACCTCACCTGCTTCACCTCACCTGCTTCACCTCCCCTGCTTCACCTCCTCTACTTCACCTCACCTGCTTCACCTCACCTGCTTCACCTCACCTGCTTCATCTCACCTGCTTCACCTCACCTGCTTCACCTCACCTGCTTCACCTCACCTGCTTCACCTCCCCTGCTTCACCTCGCCTGCTTCACCTCCCCTGCTTCACCTCCCCTGCTTCACCTCCCCTGTTTCACCTCACCTGCTTCACCTCCCCTGCTTCACCTCCCCTGCTTCACCTCCCCTGCTTCACCTCCTCTACTTCACCTCACCTGCTTCACCTCACCTGCTTCACCTCCCCTGCTTCACCTCCCCTGCCTCACCTCCTCTACTTCACCTAACATGCTTCACCTCATTTGCTTCGCCTCAGCTGCTTCACCTCACCTGCTTCACCTCACCTGCTTCACCTCCCCTTCTTCACCTCACCTGCTTCACCTCCCCTGCTTCACCTCACCTGCTTCACCTCACCTGCTTCACCTCCCCTGCTTCACCTCACCTGCTTCACCTTCCCTGCTTCACCTCCCCTGTTTCACCTCACCTGCTTCACCTCCCCTGCTTCACCTCCCCTGCTTCACCTCCCCTGCTTCACCTCCTCTACTTCATCTCACCTGCTTCACCTCACCTGCATCACCTCACCTGCTTCACCTCCCCTGCTTCACCTCCTCTACTTCACCTCACCTGCTTCACCTCACCTGCTTCACCTCACCTGCTTCACCTCACCTGCTTCACTTCACCTGCTTCACCTCCCCTGCTTCACCTCACCTGCTTCACCTCACCTGCTTCACCTCCCCTGCTTCACCTCCCCTGCTTCACCTCCCCTGCTTCACCTCCCCTGCTTCACCTCCCCTGCTTCACCTCCCCTGCTTCACCTCCCCTGCTTCACCTCCCCTGCTTCATCTCCTGCTTCACCTCCCCTGCTTCACCTTCCCTGCTTCACCTCCCCTGCTTCACCTCCCCTGTTTCACCTCCCCTGCTTCACCTCACCTGCTTTACCTCCCCTGCTTCACCTCACCTGGTTCACCTCCCCTGTTTCACCTCCCCTGCTTCACCTAACCTGCTTCACTTCACCTGCTTCACCTCCCCTGCTTCACCTCACCTGGTTCACCTCCCCTGCTTCACCTCCCCTGCTTCACCTCCCCTGCTTCACCTCCCCTGCTTCACCTCCCGTGTTTCACCTCACCTGTCTGCGGTATATAAAAGCATATTCTGTACTTTTGTCAAGACTGATGCTTGATCACATCGTCTATAGGCTGAGGGACTGATTACCTCCGACTTCTCACATCTTTCATCGTTCTTTTCCGTATTGGACTGAAGAAGCCACTGGCTGGCGAAACGTTCCCTTCATAACGATTCCCATATGTTGCACAAGTGTCTCATTCTTCAGTGTGAGGATGGTCTTGCTTCAGCACGTCGGCCTGTGCCATGACTTCGTTGCACTCCTGACACAGCGCTACGCTTCCCGCTGCTCTGTCATTGACAACAATGAGACCGTAGACGGGCTTTTTTCAGGCTTAATACAGTATCCTCTTCCCTGCAAGGAGGGAGGATCCGTCTCCCGGCAATTAGTGAAGATTACTAAGATGCAGAAGGTTTATGTGGTATTCGTGAGGACGGATGACATGGTACAAACTGCAATTGGTGTTTCCTGTGCGTGAGTGACATGGAACCTCTGCTGAGTGTCCCGGCACTCCTTTAATAGCTCGAAAATTTGTCACTAGTTAAGTCGCAATACACTATTCAATACTCGACTCACACACACACACACACACACACACACACACACACACACACACACACACACACACAGCAGGCAACACACATACAATAGGCAACACACACACACACACACAACAGGCAACACACACATAGCAGGCAACACACACACAGCAGGCAACACACACACACACAACAGGCAACACACACATAGCAGGCAACACACACACACACACACAACAGGCAACACACACACAGCAGGCAACACACACACACACAACAGGCAACACACACACAGCAGGCAACACACACACAACAGGCAACACACACATAGCAGGCAACACACACACACAGCAGGCAACACGCACACACAACAGGCAACACACACACACACACAACAGGCAACACACACATTGCAGGCAACACACACACAGCAGGCAACACACACACACAGCAGGCAACACACACACAACAGGCAACACACACACACACACAACAGGCAACACACACATAGCAGGCAACACACACACAGCAGGCAACACACACACACAACAGGCAACACACACACAGCAGGCAACACACACACACACAACAGGCAACACACACATAGCAGGCAACACACACACACACAACAGGCAACACACACACAGCAGGCAACACACACACACAACAGGCAACACACACACACACAACAGGCAACACACACATAGCAGGCAACACACACACACAACAGGCAACACACACACAGCAGGCAACACACACACACACACAACAGGCAACACACACACAGCAGGCAACACACACACACACAACAGGCAACACACACATAGCAGGCAACACACACACACAACAGGCAACACACACACAGCAGGCAACACACACACACACAACAGGCAACACACACCAGTGAAGAGGCGGGGCCAGGAGCTAAGACTCGACCCCTGCAACCACAAATAGGTGAGTACAAATAGGTGAGTACACACACAGCAGGCAACACACACACACAACAGGCAACACACACATAGCAGGCAACACACACACACAACAGGCAACTCGCAAACACATAAATAGCAGGCAACACACACACACACACACACACACACACACACACACACACAAGGCAACAAGCAACAAACACAACAAGCAACACTCACAACAGGCAACACATAACAGGCAACAGACAACAGGCAACACACAACAGGCAACAGGCAACACACACAATAGGTCACTCAGGGTTAAGTCGCCAGATAATTTTCCACATTCTAATATTTTTCTCAATAATATTTCTGATTTAATCTTGAATTATTTAATAAGTTAGACTAATTATTTAGTGAGCAGATCTATGCTGAGTGAACCAGTTTACCAGCTGGTGAAGTGTATACTTCCCTTCACCAGGGGAGGGAGGGTGAAAGCTGGGTGCTCTCACGCTGGTGAAAAGAACTCAAAATAATGGATTCGTGTTGGGTAAATTTAGATTTGGAAAGGATATAGGAAAGTACTTGTTTGGAGTAATATTAGTCGAGGAGTGGAATACTTCTGTCTAGCAGGGCCATTGAAGCTAAAACCTTCGGTAGCTTAAATCTGAGTTAAATACTTGAGTTAGAGATGTTGTAATTTGAGTGGGACTTGCACTTGAGTAAATAGGGTCATCAATGATTTTTGCTTGTGTGATATTGATAATAAGTTGGGTGAAATTTTTTATTAGTGGATTTTGGTTTGAGAAGGACCTGCCTAAAATGGGTCAGTAAGCCTGTTGCAGTGTTCTTTCTTTGTTGTATTCTTATGTTCAAAGGAACTATAGCTATCCCTTTCTGGCAAACATGACAATATTTAGATTTTAAAACTGTATAGAAACGTAACTAAAGCATTGTGGAATCATTACTGACAATGTTTCGCTCACACAGTGGCCTTCGTCAGGTTACAGAGAGAAAAACCTGGTATAAGAGAGTGAACTCGAAGTGACAAGCAGTGAGGTGTTAGGTAAAAAGGACCAAGTGTAACTAATGTGATATTTTATTGTGGCAACGTTTCGCTCTTCTGGAGGTTGACACAAAGCTCCTGGGGAGCGAAACGTTGCCACAATAAAATGTCACAGTAGTTGCCCTTGTGTCCTTTTACCTAACATATTGTAGGTAATTCTACCAACATTATTACAAGTAGTGAGGTGACACGAAGTGACTTGTATATCATGTTCTATTAAATCCCAAACATCTCAGTTGTTCTCTGTCTTGAGGTTCAACTAAATTCTGCTACAATACCCCATCATCTAACACGAGCGCCTTCCCTTCATTGTCCAAAATTACTTTCCATCACGTCGTGATAGTAGCCACCACTAGCAGGAAGTACCTTGCAGATTAATTTTTTCCTCTCTCTCTCAGTTACAAAAGCCAGATGTAAACATATGCAAAACATCGGATTAATATAATTGAAAGAAATGAATAAAGAATAACATTACTGAACACTCATTTCTATTACACAGCTGATGTTTTGTCTTTATTGGTGTAGAGAGACTTTACTGCTGTCAGCAGTGGCTGACTTCATGTTTACAGTGCGGTCTGTGGCCTGACAGTGTTGGTTTATGGTATTATGAAGGTGTTTATCTAATGGATTATTTATTCCAATACATCTAGCCAAGTGTTTAGAGATGAGGACCTTCAATTGATGGTCAGTTTCACCAGTATACACATCATTACAGACATGACAGCGATATTCGTAGGTTACAGACCTTTGTAATTCTCTGAACTTGAGAAGTTGTGTAGTGTATTTACGTTTTAATACGACATTATCTCCTGAAGGAAGGGTGTTAATGTTGCAGTTTAAAAACTGTAGTGTAAAGCATCCTTCTGGCAAGACAGTGATGGAGGGAATGATGGTGAAAGTTTTTCTTTTTCGGGCCGCCCTGCCTTGGTGGGAATCGGCCAGTGTGATAATAATAATAAAAATAAAAATTATCTCCTGGGGATCAAATTGGTACAGCAGTTTCGTTAACTTATTAACTTCGTTAACTTATTTATGGAAGTTAATGGGAAATAAGGAACTACACTTCTAGAGAATGTAATGAATTTTTTTTTAGTTGTTTACCTCTGTAACAATTTGTGAAGTATGTTCTTAAACTATTAAAAGATAAAAGGTTCTTCTGTATAAATCGATATTCGGCAAGAAGACAGAAATATTGTTAACGTGTATTAAGGTTTCTGTTCTTAATGTTTAAATTAAGTTTCATTTTTATTACATCATTACAAACTTATGAGATAGTGAAGTTGTGAGTCACTGTGACTCTCAGGTATGTTAAGTTGTGAGAGTCACTGTGACTCTCAGGTATGTTAAGTTGTGAGAGTCACTGTGACTCTCAGGTATGTTAAGTTGTGAGAGTCACTGTGACTCTCAGGTATGTTAAGTTGTGAGAGTCACTGTGACTCTCAGGAATGTTAAGTTGTGAGAGTCACTGTGACTCTCAGGTATGTTAAGTTGTGAGAGTCACTGTGACTCTCAGGAATGTGAAGTTGTGAGAGTCACTTTGACTCTCAGGAATGTGAAGTTGTGAGAGTCACTGTGACTCTCAGGAATGTTAAGTTGTGAGAGTCACTGTGACTCTCAGGTATGTTAAGTTGTGAGAGTCACTGTGACTCTCAGGAATGTGAAGTTGTGAGAGTCACTGTGACTCTCAGGTATGTTAAGTTGTGAGAGTCACTGTGACTCTCAGGTATGTTAAGTTGTGAGAGTCACTGTGACTCTCAGGAATGTGAAGTTGTGAGAGTCACTGTGACTCTCAGGTATGTTAAGTTGTGAGAGTCACTGTGACTCTCAGGTATGTTAAGTTGTGAGAGTCACTGTGACTCTCAGGAATGTGAAGTTGTGAGAGTCACTGTGACTCTCAGGTATGTTAAGTTGTGAGAGTCACTGTGACTCTCAAGAATGTGAAGTTGTGAGAGTCACTGTGACTCTCAGGTATGTTAAGTTGTGAGAGTCACTGTGACTCTCAGGAATGTTAAGTTGTGAGAGTCACTGTGACTCTCAGGAATGTTAAGTTGTGAGAGTCACTGTGACTCTCAGGTATGTTAAGTTGTGAGAGTCACTGTGACTCTCAGGAATGTGAAGTTGTGAAAGTCACTGTGACTCTCAGGAATGTTAAGTTGTGAGAGTCACTGTGACTCTCAGGTATGTTAAGTTGTGAGAGTCACTGTGACTCTCAGGAATGTGAAGTTGTGAGAGTCACTGTGACTCTCAGGAATGTTAAGTTGTGAGAGTCACTGTGACTCTCAGGAATGTTAAGTTGTGAGAGTCACTGTGACTCTCAGGTATGTTAAGTTGTGAGAGTCACTGTGACTCTCAGGTATGTTAAGTTGCGAGAGTCACTGTGACTCTCAGGAATGTTAAGTTGTGAGAGTCACTGTGACTCTCAGGTATGTTAAGTTGTGAGAGTCACTGTGACTCTCAGGTATGTTAAGTTGTGAGAGTCACTGTGACTCTCAGGAATGTTAAGTTGTGAGAGTCACTGTGACTCTCAGGAATGTGAAGTTGTGAGAGTCACTGTGACTCTCAGGAATGTGAAGTTGTGAGAGTCACTGTGACTCTCAGGAATGTGAAGTTGTGAGAGTCACTGTGACTCTCAGGAATGTGAAGTTGTGAGAGTCACTGTGACTCTCAGAAATGTGAAGTTGTGAGAGTCACTGTGACTCTCAGGAATGTGAAGTTGTGAGAGTCACTGTGACTCTCAGGTATGTTAAGTTGTGAGAGTCACTGTGACTCTCAGGTATGTTAAGTTGTGAGAGTCACTGTGACTCTCAGGAATGTTAAGTTGTGAGAGTCACTTTGACTCTCAGAAATGTGAAGTTGTGAGAGTCACTGTGACTCTCAGGAATGTGAAGTTGTGAGAGTCACTGTGACTCTCAGGAATGTTAAGTTGTGAGAGTCACTTTGACTCTCAGGAATGTGAAGTTGTGAGAGTCACTGTGACTCTCAGGAATGTTAAGTTGTGAGAGTCACTGTGACTCTCAGGTATGTTAAGTTGTGAGAGTCACTTTGACTCTCAGGAATCTGAAGTTGTGAGAGTCACTGTGACTCTCAGGAATGTTAAGTTGTGAGAGTCACTGTGACTCTCAGGAATGTTAAGTTGTGAGAGTCACTGTGACTCTCAGGTATGTTAAGTTGTGAGAGTCACTGTGACTCTTAGGTATGTTAAGTTGCGAGAGTCACTGTGACTCTCAGGAATGTTAAGTTGTGAGAGTCACTGTGACTCTCAGGTATGTTAAGTTGTGAGAGTCACTGTGACTCTCAGGTATGTTAAGTTGTGAGAGTCACTGTGACTCTCAGGAATGTTAAGTTGTGAGAGTCACTGTGACTCTCAGGAATGTGAAGTTGTGAGAGTCACTGTGACTCACAGGAATGTGAAGTTGTGAGAGTCACTGTGACTCTCAGGAATGTGAAGTTGTGAGAGTCACTGTGACTCTCAGGAATGTGAAGTTGTGAGAGTCACTGTGACTCTCAGAAATGTGAAGTTGTGAGAGTCACTGTGACTCTCAGGAATGTGAAGTTGTGAGAGTCACTGTGACTCTCAGGTATGTTAAGTTGTGAGAGTCACTGTGACTCTCAGGTATGTTAAGTTGTGAGAGTCACTGTGACTCTCAGGAATGTTAAGTTGTGAGAGTCACTTTGACTCTCAGAAATGTGAAGTTGTGAGAGTCACTGTGACTCTCAGGAATGTGAAGTTGTGAGAGTCACTGTGACTCTCAGGAATGTTAAGTTGTGAGAGTCACTTTGACTCTCAGGAATGTGAAGTTGTGAGAGTCACTGTGACTCTCAGGAATGTTAAGTTGTGAGAGTCACTGTGACTCTCAGGTATGTTAAGTTGTGAGAGTCACTTTGACTCTCAGGAATGTGAAGTTGTAAGAGTCACTGTGACTCTCAGGAATGTTAAGTTGTGAGAGTCACTGTGACTCTCAGGAATGTTAAGTTGTGAGAGTCACTTTGACTCTCAGGAATGTTAAGTTGTGAGAGTCACTGTGACTCTCAGGAATGTTAAGTTGTGAGAGTCACTGTGACTCTCAGGTATGTTAAGTTGTGAGAGTCACTTTGACTCTCAGGAATGTGAAGTTGTGAGAGTCACTGTGACTCTCAGGAATGTTAAGTTGTGAGAGTCACTTTGACTCTCAGGAATGTGAAGTTGTGAGAGTCACTGTGACTCTCAGGAATGTTAAGTTGTGAGAGTCACTTTGACTCTCAGGAATGTGAAGTTGTGAGAGTCACTGTGACTCTCAGGAATATTAAGTTGTAAGAGTCACTGTGACTCTCAGGAATGTTAAGTTGTGAGAGTCACTGTGACTCTCAGGAATGTTAAGTTGTGAGAGTCGCTGTGACTCTCAGGAATGTTAAGTTGTGAGAGTCACTTTGACTCTCAGGAATGTTAAGTTGTGAGAGTCACTGTGACTCTCAGGTATGTTAAGTTGTGAGAGTCACTGTGACTCTCAGGAATGTGAAGTTGTGAGAGTCACTTTGACTCTCAGGAATGTTAAGTTGTGAGAGTCACTGTGACTCTCAGGTATGTTAAGTTGTGAGAGTCACTGTGACTCTCAGGAATGTGAAGTTGTGAGAGTCACTTTGACTCTCAGGAATGTTAAGTTGTGAGAGTCACTGTGACTCTCAGGTATGTTAAGTTGTGAGAGTCACTTTGACTCTCAGGTATGTTAAGTTGTGAGAGTCACTGTGACTCTCAGGAATGTGAAGTTGTGAGAGTCACTGTGACTCTCAGGTATGTTAAGTTGTGAGAGTCACTTTGACTCTCAGGAATGTGAAGTTGTGAGAGTCACTGTGACTCTCAGGAATGTTAAGTTGTGAGAGTCACTTTGACTCTCAGGAATGTGAAGTTGTGAGAGTCACTGTGACTCTCAGGAATGTTAAGTTGTGAGAGTCACTTTGACTCTCAGGAATGTGAAGTTGTGAGAGTCACTGTGACTCTCAGGAATGTTAAGTTGTGAGAGTCACTGTGACTCTCAGGAATGTTAAGTTGTGAGAGTCACTGTGACTCTCAGGAATGTGAAGTTGTGAGAGTCACTGTGACTCTCAGGAATGTTAAGTTGTGAGAGTCACTGTGACTCTCAGGAATGTGAAGTTGTGAGAGTCACTGTGACTCTCAGGAATGTTATGTTGTGAGAGTCACTGTGACTCTCAGGAATGTTAAGTTGTGAGAGTCACTGTGACTCTCAGGAATGTTAAGTTGTGAGAGTCACTGTGACTCTCAGGAATGTTAAGTTGTGAGAGTCACTGTGACTCTCAGGAATGTTAAGTTGTGAGAGTCACTGTGACTCTCAGGAATGTTAAGTTGTGAGAGTCACTGTGACTCTCAGGAATGTTAAGTTGTGAGAGTCACTTTGACTCTCAGGAATGTTAAGTTGTGAGAGTCACTGTGACTCTCAGGTATGTTAAGTTGTGAGAGTCACTGTGACTCTCAGGAATGTGAAGTTGTGAGAGTCACTGTGACTCTCAGGTATGTTAAGTTGTGAGAGTCACTTTGACTCTCAGGAATGTTAAGTTGTGAGAGTCACTGTGACTCTCAGGAATGTGAAGTTGTGAGAGTCACTGTGACTCTCAGGAATGTTAAGTTGTGAGAGTCACTTTGACTCTCAGGAATGTGAAGTTGTGAGAGTCACTTTGACTCTCAGGAATGTGAAGTTGTGAGAGTCACTGTGACTCTCAGGAATGTTAAGTTGCGAGAGTCACTGTGACTCTCAGGAATGTGAAGTTGTGAGAGTCACTGTGACTCTCAGGAATGTTAAGTTGTGAGAGTCACTGTGACTCTCAGGAATGTTAAGTTGTGAGAGTCACTGTGACTCTCAGGAATGTTATGTTGTGAGAGTCACTGTGACTCTCAGGAATGTTAAGTTGTGAGAGTCACTGTGACTCTCAGGAATGTTAAGTTGTGAGAGTCACTGTGACTCTCAGGAATGTTAAGTTGTGAGAGTCACTGTGACTCTCAGGAATGTTAAGTTGTGAGAGTCACTGTGACTCTCAGGAATGTTAAGTTGTGAGAGTCACTGTGACTCTCAGGAATGTTAAGTTGTGAGAGTCACTGTGACTCAGGTATGTTCAACAATGCCTATATTTCCTTTCTACTTTAAAAGTAAATTAAATATTTGAGTGATTTAAATGTAAACGTTGCGACGATAATACTGCACCATCTAGTTACTTAAATATTAGAAAGAAATCATGAACATAACGACGATGTAACAATGATCTACATTCACCTGAACTCATATTCAAACATTCTTCATATATATATATATATATATATATATATATATATATATATATATATATATATATATATATATATATATATATATATATATTGGGTCACCCTGCCGTCTCCCACCGAGGTATCGTGACCCAAGAAGGTAGAAATACTTCCACCATCACTCACTCCATTACTGTCTTGCCAGAGGCGCCGATACAGCGGCTCAAAACTGCAAATATCCTTACTCTTTCCTGAATTCCTTCATAAATGTTACTTTGCTCATATTCCAATAGCAAGTCAAGTAATATAAACCACTTGTCTCCATTTCCATCTTACACACTCACACGTGCTTGCTGGATGTCTAAGCCCCTCACACATACAAAACCTCTTTTACCCCCTCCCTGCAACCTTTCCTATACCGGCCCTTACCCTGCCTTCCTTTATTTTATTCCATCCTCTGTCAATGTACGAACCACGTCAACAACCCCTCTTCAGCCCTCTGGATAATATTTTTAGCAACCTCACACGTCCTTCTAATTTTCAATCCACAAATTCTCTACATAATATACACACTGCCCATCGCCCTCAGACTCAACATCTCCACTGCCTCCAGTTACCTCCTTCTCGCAACATTCACCACACATACTTCACACCCATATAAGAGTGTTGGTACAACTACTCCCTTATACCTTCACCTCTTTGCTTCTATGAATAACGTTCTTTGTCTCTCTAGACTCCTTCAGTGCACCACTCACCTTTTCTCCTCTCGTCAATTCCTGCTGACAAGTCCACTCTCAAACATCTGAACACATTCACTTCCTATATACTTCCTCCTTCCAATATGATATCCAGTCTTTTATTTCCTAAATTTTTGTTGCTCTCATCACCTTGTTCCTTCCTATGTTCACTTTTAATTTCCTTTTTTTACATACACTTCCAGACTCGTCCACTAACTTCTGCAATTTCTCTTCAGTATCTCCCAAAAGCACAGTGTCATCAGCAAAAACCATCTATAACAACTCCCACTTTGTGTTAGATTCTTTATCTTCGAATCCCACACCTCTCCCCAACTCCCGTTCATTCACTTCTCTTACAACCCCACCTACAAATATACTGAACAACCACGGTGACATCACGCATCCCTGTCTAAGGCCTATTTTTACTAGTAAATAATCTACCTCTCTCCTACATACCCTAACCTGAGCCTAACTCTCCTCATAAAAATTCTTAACTGCTTTCAGTAGCCTACCACCTATTCCATACACCTGTAACATCTACGACACCTTATCCACCATATCATGCTT
>NC_091311.1:6939872-6964872 GCF_038502225.1 Cherax quadricarinatus | reverse complement strand
TGGTTGACAGAAATATAATTGAATCTTGTTTCATAAAAAGCAGTTTTGAAAATAATATGAATATTTCCTTAGGTTTGTATAAATTAGATTCATTTATAATTAATGAAATTTGGTTAGAGTTTAATAATACATTGGACAAATAATAAACCTTATTTCTTGGGTAGAATGATTTGTTGGTGGGTTGTCGTTAGGACCTGTCTAGTTGGACAAGCGGACCTACTGCAGTGTTCCTATTTTCTTATGAGTCCGGTACTGTCCCGCGTCAGGTGTTTCTTTGTTGTGGGAGTTGACTGTGAGGTGTGATCTAAGCCCTTTAATTGCCTTCCTTTGATGTATTGCTTTCATAGTTCCTTGACAATGTGAGTAGTCACGAAAGCGCTTGGAATTTCACTACTCTTTCACATTGGTTGTTTTGCATTTTTTAAAATCACCTGTTTACTGTGATCTTATTGTATATATATATATATATATATATATATATATATATATATATATATATATATATATATATATATATATATATATATATATATATATATATATATATATATATATATATATATATATATATATATATATTTATATATATATATATATATATATATACATATATATATATATATATATATATATATATATATATATATATATATATATATATATATATATATATATATATATATATGTAATACCGCGACGGGCTGGAGTTTTGAGACTCTATGACCGCGGGTTCAATCCCGGCCGGGGGTATGGTTTGATATATATATATACATATATATATACATATATATACCATATATATATATATATATATATATATATACCATATATATATAGGTAGTAGGTTGGTAGACAGCAACCACCCAGGGAAGTACTACCGTCCTGCCAGATGACTGTGAAACAGAAACCTGTAACTGTTTTGCATGATGGTAGGATTGCTGGTTTCTTTTTCTGTCTCATAAACACGCTAAGATAACAGGGATATCTTGCTACTCCTACTTACACTTTGGTCACACTTCACAGACACGCACATGCATATATATATATACATACATCTAGGTTTTTCTCTTTTTTCTAAATAGCTCTTGTTCTTTTTTATTTCTTCTATTGTCCATGGGGAAGTGGAAAAGAATCTTTCCTCCGTAGGCCATGCGTGTCGTATGAGGCGACTAAAATGCCGGGAGCAATGGGCTAGTAACCCCTTCTCCTGTATACAATTACTAAAAAAGAGAAGAAGAAAAACTTTATAAAACTGGGTTGCTTAAATGTGCGTGGATGTAGTGCGGATGACAAGAAACAGATGATTGCTGATGTTATGAATGAAAAGAAGTTGGATGTCCTGGCCCTAAGCGAAACAAAGCTGAAGGGGGTAGGAGAGTTTCAGTGGGGGGAAATAAATGGGATTAAATCTGGAGTATCTGAGAGAGTTAGAGCAAAGGAAGGGGTAGCAGTAATGTTAAATGATCAGTTATGGAAGGAGAAAAGAGAATATGAATGTGTAAATTCAAGAATTATGTGGATTAAAGTAAAGGTTGGATGCGAGAAGTGGGTCATAATAAGCGTGTATGCACCTGGAGAAGAGAGGAATGCAGAGGAGAGAGAGAGATTTTGGGAGATGTTAAGTGAATGTATAGGAGCCTTTGAACCAAGTGAGAGAGTAATTGTGGTAGGGGACTTGAATGCTAAAGTAGGAGAAACTTTTAGAGAGGGTGTGGTAGGTAAGTTTGGGGTGCCAGGTGTAAATGATAATGGGAGCCCTTTGATTGAACTTTGTATAGAAAGGGGTTTAGTTATAGGTAATACATATTTTAAGAAAAAGAGGATAAATAAGTATACACGATATGATGTAGGGCGAAATGACAGTAGTTTGTTGGATTATGTATTGGTAGATAAAAGACTGTTGAGTAGACTTCAGGATGTACATGTTTATAGAGGGGCCACAGATATATCAGATCACTTTCTAGTTGTAGCTATACTGAGAGTAAAAGGTAGATGGGATACAAGGAGAATAGAAGCATCAGGGAAGAGAGAGGTGAAGGTTTATAAACTAAAAGAGGAGGCAGTTAGGGTAAGATATAAACAGCTATTGGAGGATAGATGGGCTAATGAGAGCATAGGCAATGGGGTCGAAGAGGTATGGGGTAGGTTTAAAAATGTAGTGTTAGAGTGTTCAGCAGAAGTTTGTGGTTACAGGAAAGTGGGTGCAGGAGGGAAGAGGAGCGATTGGTGGAATGATGATGTAAAGAGAGTAGTAAGGGAGAAAAAGTTAGCATATGAGAAGTTTTTACAAAGTAGAAGTGATGCAAGGAGGGAAGAGTATATGGAGAAAAAGAGAGAAGTTAAGAGAGTGGTGAAGCAATGTAAAAAGAGAGCAAATGAGAGAGTGGGTGAGATGTTATCAACAAATTTTGTTGAAAATAAGAAAAAGTTTTGGAGTGAGATTAACAAGTTAAGAAAGCCTAGAGAACAAATGGATTTGTCAGTTAAAAATAGGAGAGGAGAGTTATTAAATGGAGAGTTAGAGGTATTGGGAAGATGGAAGGAATATTTTGAGGAATTGTTAAATGTTGATGAAGATAGGGAAGCTGTGATTTCGTGTATAGGGCAAGGAGGAATAACATCTTGTAGGAGTGAGGAAGAGCCAGTTGTGAGTGTGGGGGAAGTTCGTGAGGCAGTAGGTAAAATGAAAGGGGGTAAGGCAGCCGGGATTGATGGGATAAAGATAGAAATGTTAAAAGCAGGTGGGGATATAGTTTTGGAGTGGTTGGTGCAATTATTTAATAAATGTATGGAAGAGGGTAAGGTACCTAGGGATTGGCAGAGAGCATGCATAGTTCCTTTGTATAAAGGCAAAGGGGATAAAAGAGAGTGCAAAAATTATAGGGGGATAAGTCTGTTGAGTGTACCTGGTAAAGTGTATGGTAGAGTTATAATTGAAAGAATTAAGAGTAAGACGGAGAATAGGATAGCGGATGAACAAGGAGGCTTTAGGAAAGGTAGGGGGTGTGTGGACCAGGTGTTTACAGTGAAACATATAAGTGAACAGTATTTAGATAAGGCTAAAGAGGTCTTTGTGGCATTTATGGATTTGGAAAAGGCGTATGACAGGGTGGATAGGGGGGCAATGTGGCAGATGTTGCAAGTGTATGGTGTAGGAGGTAGGTTACTGAAAGCAGTGAAGAGTTTTTACGAGGATAGTGAGGCTCAAGTTAGAGTATGTAGGAAAGAGGGAAATTTTTTCCCAGTAAAAGTAGGCCTTAGACAAGGATGTGTGATGTCACCGTGGTTGTTTAATATATTTATAGATGGGGTTGTAAGAGAAGTAAATGCGAGGGTTTTGGCAAGAGGCGTGGAGTTAAAAGATAAAGAATCACACACAAAGTGGGAGTTGTCACAGCTGCTCTTTGCTGATGACACTGTGCTCTTGGGAGATTCTGAAGAGAAGTTGCAGAGATTGGTGGATGAATTTGGTAGGGTGTGCAAAAGAAGAAAATTAAAGGTGAATACAGGAAAGAGTAAGGTTATGAGGATAACAAAAAGATTAGGTGATGAAAGATTGAATATCAGATTGGAGGGAGAGAGTATGGAGGAGGTGAACGTATTCAGATATTTGGGAGTGGACGTGTCAGCGGATGGGTCTATGAAAGATGAGGTGAATCATAGAATTGATGAGGGAAAAAGAGTGAGTGGTGCACTTAGGAGTCTGTGGAAACAAAGAACTTTGTCCTTGGAGGCAAAGAGGGGAATGTATGAGAGTATAGTTTTACCAACGCTCTTATATGGGTGTGAAGCGTGGGTGATGAATGTTGCAGCGAGGAGAAGGCTGGAGGCAGTGGAGATGTCATGTCTGAGGGCAATGTGTGGTGTGAATATAATGCAGAGAATTCGTAGTTTGGAAGTTAGGAGGAGGTGCGGGATTACCAAAACTGTTGTCCAGAGGGCTGAGGAAGGATTGTTGAGGTGGTTCGGACATGTAGAGAGAATGGAGCGAAACAGAATGACTTCAAGAGTGTATCAGTCTGTAGTGGAAGGAAGGCGGGGTAGGGGTCGGCCTAGGAAGGGTTGGAGGGAGGGGGTAAAGGAGGTTTTGTGTGCGAGGGGCTTGGACTTCCAGCAGGCATGCGTGAGCGTGTTTGATAGGAGTGAATGGAGACAAATGGTTTTTTAATACTTGACGTGCTGTTGGAGTGTGAGCAAAGTAACATTTATGAAGGGATTCAGGGAAACCGGCAGGCCGGACTTGAGTCCTGGAGATGGGAAGTACAGTGCCTGCACTCTGAAGGAGGGGTGTTAATGTTGCAGTTTAAAAACTGTAGTGTAAAGCACCCTTCTGGCAAGACAGTGATGGAGTGAATGATGGTGAAAGTTTTTCTTTTTCGGGCCACCCTGCCTTGGTGGGAATCGGCCGGTGTGATAATAAAAAAAAAAAAAATATATATATATATATATGACTACTGATCGCGATGCCAACTGACTCATAATTTCATGTTTTTCACTGCTAAGTCAAACTATAACTTTTACTGAAGCTGTGTCACCGTCAGCAGGGTATTGTCTGCCTGTGTGTCTCCTCTGTCCTCTATAAACTACGGCTAAATTTATGGGCTTGGTCTTTCATTACGGAACGTCAGGCAGATCTTCATTATCTCCTTATAGGCCCCTCACGTTAAACGTTAGGGAACTGATTAGCAAATCTTTCTTCGATCTCATACAGTTCTAATCCTGCTAACGTTTGACTGTTGGGCATAAGTATATTGCACAGTCTCCCCAGTTCATCTTAAGAACCTTAGTGTCGTTCAGGGATTATATCTCTGCCTGTTAGCCTCTCTAGCTTCTCTGTCTTCCCCAACTGGGAACCTGTATGCAGCAGCAGGTATGCCTTTTTTGCAGGATTCACGAGCTGCTCATTATATCTCTTCCTTCGTAAACTCTCATTCATACAGACAAGTCTCACACGTTAATAAGAGTAATTGGTTTAATCGTCGATTTTCTGTCTTCGTTTGTCTGTCTCTGTTTCTCTCTCTCTAACTTCTTCCCATTCTTGTTCACCCTCATACCATTCCCTTTCTTCTCTTCCTTGGAAATTGCCGGTGATTCACGTTTCTTCCAACCTCCTTCCGTGACTGAAGGCCGATGAGTCCGCTGGGAATTTGTGCTCGCTCTTCCGCGAACTCTTTCCCGGTTTTAATCCAAGGACATTCTGGGTGGCCAGTTTTTATATCACTTTTTTTTATTTGTACACATAGGTGATCACACGTGCACATTACAGAATGTTCTCTCCACTCTGGGACAGATCAACATTGATGGGAGAGCGTATACCAGCGTGGCCAAGGGACTACAAAATGCAATAGCCATCGACTACCATTACTACCATTCACTCATCTTCTGGACGGATGTCAGCTTGGACGCTATTATGAGAGCTTACCTCAACGGCTCCGGAGAAAGAGGTCAGCCAGGGGTCACTCAGCGACCACTCACTAGGGGGTCAGAGGTCATTGATCAAGGGTCACAAACCATTGATCAGGAGTTATGGAACCAGCATCCAGGGGTGAAAGGACAGGAATCAGATCAAAGGACAGTGGTTAAGAGAAGGTGGCATAGGAATTAAGAGCCAAAAGACAGGAACAGAAACCAGTGATTAGAAGAAATGGGTTAGGAACTAGGGGGTCAAGTGCCCTGGGCCAGAAACCATGGGGGTCAAGTATTGGGGTCAAGAACCAGGGGTCAGTGGAAAAGGGGGTCTGTGGTCACTGGGTGATCACAGAAGGTAGTCTTTAATGATATGAAATTATGATCATGTTGATATCTATCAAATAATCAGCGAAAGATATTCATTCTGTTATCTTACTGCATTCATAATATATTTCTTAAATATCTCTATCACACACACACACACACACACACACACACACACACACACACACACACACACACACACACACACACACACACACACACACACACACACACAGCCATCGTGAGGTGGGGACTGCGGAAGCCCAGTGGAATTGCAGTGGACTGGGTGAACGATCACGTGTACTGGCTGGACAGTGTCACGCGCAGGATAGAAGTGTCTCACCTTGACGGGTGAGTATCTCAACCCTCCCTCACGTGTCATGCCTCACCTGTCATGCCTCACCTGTCATCCCTCACCTGTCATCCCTCACCTGTCGTACCTCACCTGTCATACCTCACCTGTCATAACTCACCTGTCATACCTAACCTGTCATACCTAACCTGTCATACCTCACCTGTCATCCCTTACCTGTCATCCCTCACCTGTCATAACTCACCTGTCATACCTCACCTGTCATAACTCACCTGTCATACCTCACCTGTCATAACTCACCTGTCATCCCTCACCTGTCATACCTCACCTGTCATAACTCACCTGTCATACCTAACCTGTCATACCTCACCTGTCATCCCTTACCTGTCATCCCTCACCTGTCATAACTCACCTGTCATACCTCACCTGTCATAACTCACCTGTCATCCCTCACCTGTCATACCTCACCTGTCATACCTCACCTGTCATCCCTTACCTGTCATCCCTCACCTGTCATCCCTCACCTGTCATCTCTCACCTGTCATCCCTCACCTGTCATCCCTTACCTGTCATTCCTGACCTGTCATCCCTGACCTATCATCCCATACCTGTCATTCCTCACCTGTCATCCCTTACTGTCATCCCTGACCTGTCATCCCTGACCTGTCATCCCTTACCTGTCATCCCTCACCTGTCATCCCTCACCTGTCATCCCTCACCTGTCATCCTTTACCTGTCATCCTTCACCTGTCATCCCTTACCTGTCATCCCTCACCTGTCATCCCTCACCTGTCATCCCTCACTTGTCATCCTTCACCTGTCATCCCTCACCTGTCATCCCTCACATGTCATCCCTCACCTGTCATTCCTTACCTGCCATCCCTCACCTGTCATCCTTCACCTGTCATCCCTCACCTGTCATCCCTCACCTGTCATCCCTCACATGTCATCCTTTACTTGTCATCCTTCATCTGTCATTCCTCACCTGTCATCTCTCACCTATCATCCCTCATCTGTCACCCCTCACCTGTCATCCCTCACCTGTCATCCCTCACCTGTCATACCTCACCTGTCATTCCTTACCTGCCATCCCTCACCTGTCATCCCTCATCTGTCATCCCTCACCTGTCGTCCCTCACCTGTCATCCCTCACCTGTCATCCCTCACCTGTCATCCCTCACCTGTCATCCCTCACCTGTCATCCCATACCTGTCATCCCTCACCTGTCATCCCTCACCTGTCATCCCTCACCTATCATCACTCACCTGTCATCCCTCACCTGTCATCCCTCACCTGTCATCCCTCACCTGTCATCCCTCACCTTTCATCCCTCACGGCTCAGGCCTCACCTCTCCTCCCTCAGGGAGTAGGCAGAATAGGCTAGAATGTGGTGGAGTATCTTGGAGTGTAATGTAGTAAGCTGTATGGAGTAGGTTGGAGTATGGAGTAGGCTGGGGAATGGAGTAGGCAGGAATATGGACTAGGGTGGGGAAAGGAGTAGCCTGGAGTATGGAGTAGGCCGGAGTGTGGTGAAATAAACTGGAGTGTGGTGTAGTAAGCTGGTGTGTGATGGAGTAGGCTGGAAAGCTGTGGAGTAAGCTGGAGTGTGGTGGAGTAGGCTGGTGTGTGGCTGAGTAGGTTGGAGTGTGGTAGAGTAAGTTGGAATATGGCGGAGTAGGCTGGAGTATGGTGTAGTAGGCAGGAGTGTATTGGAGTAGGCTGGAAAGTTGTGGAGTAGGCTGGAGTGTGGTGTAGTAGGCAGGTATGTGACGGAGTAGGCTAGAGTCTGGTGGAGTAGAATGGTGTGTGGTGGAGTAGGCTGGAGTATGATGGAGTAGGCAGGTGTGTAGTGGAGTAGATTAGTGTGTGGTGGAGTAGGGTGGAGTGTGGTAGACTGGGCCGGTGTGTGGTGGAGTAGACTAGTGTGTTTTAAAGTAGGCTGGACTGTGGTGGAGTAGGTTGGAGTGTGGTAGAGTAGGCTAGAGTGTGGTGGAGTAGACTGGTGTGCAGTGCAGAAATCTGGTGTGTGGTGGAGTAGGCTGGAGTCTGGTGAAGTAGGTTTGAGTGCAGTAGAACAGGCTGGAGTCTGGTGGAATAGACTAGAGTGTGGTGGAGTAGGCTAGAGTTTGGTGGAGTAGTCTGGAGTGTGGTGTAGATTAGTGTGCAGTTGAGTAGACCGGTGAGTGGCGGAGTAGGCTGGAGTGTGGTGGAATAGGCTGGTGTGTAGTGGAGTAATCCGGTGTGTGGTGGAGTAGGCTGGTGTGTGGTGGAGTAAGGTGGAGTGTGGTGAAGTAGGCTAGAGAGCGGTGAAGTAGCCTGAAGTGTGGTGGATTAGGCTGTAGTGTGGTGTAATATGATAGAGCATGGTGGAGTAGGCTGGAGTGTGGTAGAATATGCTAGAGTATGGGGGAGTAGGCTGGAGTGTGGTGGAGTAGGCTAGAGTGTGGTGGAGTAGGTTAGAGTGTGGTGGAATAGGCTAGAGTTTGGTGGAATAGGCTAGAGTGTGGTGGAATAGGCTAGAGTGTGGTGGAATAGGCTGTAGTGTGGTGTAATAGGCTGGAGTGTGGTGGAGTAAGCTAGAGTGTGGTGGAGTTGGCTAGAGTGTGGTGGAGTAGGCTGGAGCGCGGTGGAGTAGGCTGGAGTGTGGTGGAGTAGACTAGAGTGTGGTGGAGTAGGCTAGAGTGTGATGGAGCTGGCTAGAGTGTGGTGGAGTAGGTTGGAGAGTGGTGGAGTAGGTTAGAGTGTGGTGGAATAGGGTGGAGAGTGGTGGAGTAGGTTAGAGTGTGGTGGAGTAGGCTAGAGTGCGGTAGAATAGGTTGGAGTGCGGTGGAGTAGGTTGGAGTGTAGTAGAGTAGGCTAGAGTGTGGTGGAGTAGACTGGTGTGTAGTGCAGTAATCTGATGTGTGGTGGAGTAAGCTGGTGTATGCTGGAGTAGGCTAGAGTGCGGTAGAATAGGGTGGAGTCTGGTGGAATAGGCTAGAGTGTGGTGGAGTAGGCTAGAGTTTGATGGAGTAGTCTGGAGTGTGGTGGAGTAGACTAATGTGCAGTGCAGTAGACTGGTGTGTGGCGGAGAAGGCTGCAGTGTGGTGGAATAGGTTGGTGTGTTTTGGAATAATCCGGTGTGTGGTGGAGTAGGTTGGGGTGTGGTGGAGTAGGGTGTAGTGTGGTGAAGTAGGCTAGAGTGCGGTGAAGTAGGCTGGAGTGTGGTGGAGTAGGCTGGAGTGTGGTAGAATATGCTGGAGTGTGGTGGAGTAAGCTGGAGTGTGGTGGAGAAGGCTTGAGTTTGGTGGAGTAGGCTAGAGTAAAGTGGAATAGGCTAGAGGGTGGTGTAATAGGCTAGAGTGTGGTGGAACAGGCTCTAGTGTGGCGGAATATGCTAGAGTGTGGTGTAGTAGGCTGGAGTGTGGTGGACTATGCTAGAGTGTGGTGGAGTAGGCTAGAGTGTGGTGGTGCACGCTGGAGTGTGTTGAAGAAGGCTGGAGCGTGGAGGAGTAGACTAGAGTGTGGTGGAGTAGGCTACATTGTGGAGGAATAGGTTAGACTGTGGTTCAATAGGCTAGAGTGTGGTGGAATATGCTAGAGTGTAGTGAAGTAGACTAGAGTGTGTTGGAGTTGACTAGGGTGTGGTGGAGTAGGCTGGAGCGCGGTGGAGTAGGCTGGAGTGTGGTGGAGTAGGTTAGAGTGTGGTGTAATAGGCTTGAGTGTGGTGGAGTCGTCTAGAGTGTGGTGGAGTAGGCTGGAGTGTGGTGGAATAGGCTAGAGTGTGGTGGATTAGGCTATAGTGTGGTGGATTAGGCTGGAGTGTGGTGGTGTAGGCTAGAGTGTGGTGGAGTAGGTTGGAGAGTGGTGGAGTAGGTTGGAGAGTGGTAGACAAGGCTAGAGTGTGGTGGAGTAAGGTAGAGTGCTGTGGAGTAGGTTAGAGTGCGGTGGAGTAGGTAGGTGTGTAGTGCAGTAATCTGGTGTGTAGTGAGAAGGCTGGTGTATGGTGGAGTAGGCTGGAGTCTGGTGAAGTAGGCTAAAGTGCGGTAGAATAGGCTGGAGTCTGGTGGAATAGGCTAAAGTGTGGTGGAGTAGGTTAGAGATTGGTGGAGTAGTCTGGAGTGTGGTGGAGTAGACAAGTGTGCAGTGGAGTAGACTGGTGTGTGGCGGAGTAGGATGGAGTGTGGTGGAATAGGCTGGTGTGTATTGGAGTAATCCAGTGTGTGGTGGAGTAGGGTGGAGTGTGGTGAAATAGGCTAGAGTGCGGTGGAGTAGGCTGGATTGTGGTGGATTAGGCTCTAGTGTGGAGGAATATGCTAGAGTGTGGTGAAGTAGGCTGGAGTGTGGTAGAGTATGCTAGAGTATGGTGGAGTAGGCTAGAGTGAGGTGGAATAGGCTAGAGTGTGGTGGAGGAGGCTAGAGTGTGGTGGTGTAGGCTGGAGTGTGTTGAAGTAGGCTGGTGTGTGGTGGAGTAGACTAGAGTGCGGTGGAGTAGGCTAGAGTGTAATGGAGTAGGCTAGAGTGTGGTAGACTAGACTGAAGTGTGGTGGAGTAGGTTAGAGTGTTGTGGAGTTATCTATTGTGTAGTGGAGTAGGCTGGAGCGCGGTGGAGTAGGCTGTAGTGTGGTGGAGTAGGCTAGAGTGTGGTGGAATAGGCTAGAGTGTGGTGGAATAGGCTAGAGTGTTGTGGAGAAGGCTGGAGTGTGGTGGAGTAGGCTGGAGTGTGGTGGAGTAGGCTAGAGTGTGGTGGAGTAGGCTAGAGTGTGGTGGAGTAGCCTAGAGTGCGGAGGAGTGAGCTAGAGTGTGGTGGAGTAAAGTGGAGTGTGCTGGAGTAGGCTGCAGTGTGGTGGAGTAGACTAGTGTGCAGTGGAGTAGACTGGTGTGTGGCGGAGTAGGCTGCAGTGTGGAGGAATAGGCGGATGTGTAGTGGAGTAATCCCGTGTGTGGTAGAGTAGGCTGGTGTGTGGTGGAGTAGGGTGGAGTGTGATAGAGTAGGCTAGAGTGTGGTGTATAAGGCTGGAGTTTGGAGGAGTTTGCTAGAGTGTGGTGGAGTAGGATAGAGTCTAGTGGAGTAAGCTGGAGTGTGGTGGAGTAGACTGGAGTGTGGTGGAGTAGACTAGAGTGTGGTGGAGTACGCTAGAGTTTGTGGGAGTATGCTAGAGTGTTTTGGAATAGGCTAGAGTGTGGTGTAGTAGGCTAGAGTGTGGTGGAGTTGGTTAGAGTATGGTGGAGTAGGGTAGAGTGTGGTGGAGCAGGCTGGAGTATCGTGGAGTAGACTATTGTGCAGTAGAGTAGACCGGTGTGTGGCGGAGTAGACTGGAGTGTCATGGAATAGGCTGGTGTGTAGTGGAGTAGTCCGGTGTGTGGTAGAGTAGGCTGGTGTATGGTGGAGTGTGGTGAAGTAGGCTAAAGTTCGGTGGAGCAGGCTGGAGTGTGGTGGATTCGGCTATAGAGTGGTGCAGTATGCTAGAGTGTGGTGGAGTAGGCTGGAGTGTGGTACAGTAGGCTAGAGTGTGGTGGAGTAGGCTAGAGTGCAGTGGTGTAGGCTAGAATGTTGTGGAATAGGGTAGAGTGTTGTGGAATAGGCTAGAGTGTGGTGGACTTGGCTAGAGCGTGGTGGAGTAGGCTAGAGTGTAGTGGAGTAGGCTGGAGTGTGGTGGAGTAGGCTGAAGTGTGGGGGAGTAGACTAGAATGTGGTGGAGTAGGCTACAGTGTTGTGGAATAGGCTAGAGTGTGGTGGACTTTGCTAGACCGTGGTGGAGTAGGCTAAAGTGTGGTGGAGTTGGCTAGAGAGTGGTAGAGTTGGCTTTGTTGTGGAATAGACTAGAGTGTGGTGGAGTTGGTTAGAGTGTGGTGGAATAGGCTAGAGTGTGGTGGAGTCGGCTGGAGTGTGGTGGAGTAGGCTAGAGTGTGGTGGGGTAGGCTAGAGTTTGCGGAGTAGGCTGGAGTGTGGTGGAATAGGCTGAAGTGTGGTGGAGTAGACTAGAGTGTGGTGGAGTAGGCTACAGTGTTGTGGAATAGACTAGAGTGTGGTGGAGTTGGTTAGAGTGTGGTGGAATAGGCTAGAGTGTGGTGGAGTAGGCTGGAGTGTGGTGGAGTAGGCTAGAGTATGGTGGGGTAGACTAGAGTTTGCGGAGTAGGCTGGAGTGTGGTGGAGTAGGCTAGAGTGTGGTGGAGTAGGGTAGAGCGTGGTGGAGTAGGTTGGAGTGTCGTGGAGTAGACTAATGTGCAGTGGAGTAGACTGGTGTGTGGCGGAGTAGACTGGAGTGTGGTGAAATAGGCTGGCGTGTACTGGAGTAGTCCGGTGTATGGTGGAATAGGCTGGTGTGTGGTGGAGTAGGGTGGAGTGAGGTGAACTAGGCTTGAGTTCGGTGGAGTAGGCTGGAGTGTGGTGGATTAGGCTCTAGTGAGGCGCAATATGCTAGAGCGTTGTGGAGTAGGCTGGAGTGCGGTAGAGTAGGCTAGAGTGTGGTGGAGTAGGCTAGAGTGTGGTGGAGTAGGTTAGAGTGTGGTGTAATAGGCTAGAGTGTGGTGGAGTAGTCTATAGTGTGGTGGAGTAGGCTAGAGTGTGGTGGATTAGGCTGGAGTGTGGTGGTGTAGGCTAGAGTGTGGTGGAGTAGGTTGGAGAGTGGTGGAGTAGGTTGGAGAGTGGTAGACAAGGCTAGAGTGTGGTGGAGTAGGGTAGAGTGCTGTGGAATAGGTTAGAGTGCGGTGGAGTAGGTAGGTGTGTAGTGCAGTAATCTGGTGTGTAGTGAGAAGGCTGGTGTATGGTGGAGTAGGCTGGAGTCTGGTGAAGTAGGCTAAAGTGCGGTAGAATAGGCTGGAGTCTGGTGGAATAGGCTAAAGTGTGGTGGAGTAGGCTAAAGTTTGGTGGAGTAGTCTGGAGTGTGGTGGAGTAGAGAAGTGTGCAGTGGAGTAGATTGGAGTGTGGCGGAGTAGGATGGAGTGTGTTGGAATAGGCTGGTGTGTATTGGAGTAATCCAGTGTGTGGTGGAGTAGGGTGGAGTGTGGTGAAATAGGCTAGAGTGCGGTGGAGTAGGCTGGATTGTGGTGGATTAGGCTCTAGTGTGATGGAATATGCTAGAGTGTGGTGGAGTTGGCTGGAGTGTGGTAGAGTATGCTAGAGTATGGTGGAGTAGGCTAGAGTGAGGTGGAATAGGCTAGAGTGTGGTGGAGGAGGCTAGAGTGTGGTGGTGTAGACTGGAGTGTGTTGAAGTAGGCTGGTGTGTGGTGGAGTAGACTAGAGTGCGGTGGAGTAGGCTAGAGTGTAATGGAGTAGGCTAGAGTGTGGTAGACTAGACTAGAGTTTGGTGGAGTAGGCTGAAGTGTGGTGGAGTAGGTTAGAGTGTGGTGGAGTTATCTATTGTGTAGTGGAGTAGGCTGGAGCGTGGTGGAGTAGACTGTAGTGTGCTGGAGTAGGCTAGAGTGTGGTGGAATAGGCTAGAGTGTGGTGGAATAGGCTAGAGTGTTGTGGAGTAGGCTGGAGTGTGGTGGAGTAGGCTGGAGTGTGGTGGAGTAGGCTAGAGTGTGGTGGAGTAGGTTAGAGTGCGGAGGAGTGATCTAGAGTGTGGTGGAGGAAAGTGGAGTGTGCTGGAGTAGGCTGCAGTGTGGTGGAGTAGACTAGTGTGCAGTGGAGTAGACTGGTGTGTGGCGGAGTAGGCTGCAGTGTGGAGGAATAGACGGATGTGTAGTGGAGTAATCTGGTGTGTGGTAGAGTAGGCTGGTGTGTGGTGGAGTAGGGTGGAGTGTGATAGAGTAGGCTAGAGTGTGGTGTATAAGGCTGGAGTTTGGAGGAGTTTGCTAGAGTGTGGAGTAGGATAGAGTCTAGTGGAGTAAGCTGGAGTGTGGTGGAGTAGATTGGTGTGTGGTGGAGTAGACTAGAGTGTGGTGGAGTACGCTAGAGTTTGGTGGAGTATGATAGAGTGTTTTGGAATAGGCTAGAGTGTGGTGGAGTAGGCTAGAGTGTGGTGGAGTTGGTTAGAGTATGGTGGAGTAGGGTAGAGTGTGGTGGAGCAGGCTGGAGTATCGTGGAGTAGACTAGTGTGCGGTAGAGTAGACCGGTGTGTGGCGGAGTAGACTGGAGTGTGATGGAATAGGCTGGTGTGTAGTGGAGTAGTCCGGTGTGTGGTAGAGTAGGCTGGTGTATGGTGGAGTGTGGTGAAGTAGGCTAAAGTTCGGTGGAGCAGGCTGGAGTGTGGTGGATTCGGCTATAGAGTGGTGCAGTATGCTAGAGTGTGGTGGAGTAGGCTGGAGTGTGGTACAGTAGGCTAGAGTGTGGTGGAGTAGGCTAGAGTGTAGTGGTGTATGCTAGAGTGTTGTGGAATAGGGTAGAGTGTTGTGGAATAGGCTAGAGTGTGGTGGACTTGGCTAGAGCGTGGTGGAGTAGGCTAGAGTGTAGTGGAGTAGGCTGGAGTGTGGTGGAGTAGGCTGAAGTGTGGGGGAGTAGACTAGAGTGTGGTGGAGTAGGCTACAGTGTTGTGGAATAGGCTAGAGTGTGGTGGACTTTGCTAGACCGTGGTGGAGTAGGCTAAAGTGTGGTGGAGTTGGCTATAGAGTGGTAGAGTTGGCTTTGTTGTGGAATAGACTAGAGTGTGGTGGAGTTGGTTAGAGTGTGGTGGAATAGGCTAGAGTGTGGTGGAGTCGGCTGGAGTGTGGTGGAGTAGGCTAGAGTGTGGTGGGGTAGTCTAGACTTTGCGGAGTAGGCTGGAGTGTGGTGGAATAGGCTGAAGTGTGGTGGAGTAGACTAGAGTGTGGTGGAGTAGGCTACAGTGTTGTGGAATAGGCTAGAGTGTGGTGGAGTAGGCTGGAGTGTGGTGGAGTAGGCTAGAGTATGGTGGGGTAGACTAGAGTTTGCGGAGTAGGCTGGAGTGTGGTGGAGTAGGCTAGAGTGTGGTGGGGTAGGGTAGAGCGTGGTGGATTAGGCTAGAGTGTGGTGGAGTTGGCTAGAGAGTGGTAGAGTTGGCTGGAGCGTGGTGGACTAGGCTGGAGTGTGGTGGAGTAGGCTAGAGTGTGGTGGAGTTGGCTAGAAAGTGGTGGAATATGCTCGAGCGTGGTGGAGTATGTTGGAGAGTGGTGGTATAGGCTAGAGTGTTGTGGAGTAGGGTAGAGTGCGGTGGAGTAGGTTTAGGTTTGGTGGAGTAGGTAGGTGTGTAGTGCAGTAATCTGGTGTGTGGTGGAGTAGGTTTAGGTGCGGTGAAGTAGGTAGGTGTGTAGTGCAGTAATCTGGTGTGTGGTGGAGTAGGCTGGCTTATGGTGGAGTAGGCTGGAGTCTGGTGAAGTAGGCTAGAGTTTGGCGTATGGTTGAGTAGGCTGGAGTGTGGTGGAGTAGGGTGGAGTGTGGTGGAATAGGCTGGAGTGTGGTTAAGTAGGCTGGAGTGTGGTTGAGTAGGCTGGAGTATGGTGGAGTAGACTATATTGTGGTGGAGTAGGCTGGAGTGTGATGGAATAGGCTGGAGTGTGATGGAATATGCTGAAGTGTGATGGAGTAGGCTGGCTTAGACTGACGCATCTTGTGTTGGTGCAGGTCGTGTCGTAGAAATAGGCTAGAGTGTGGTGTGTGGTGGAGTAAGCTGGAGTGTGGTGGAGTAGGTTACAGTGTGTTGGAGTAGGCTAGAGTGTGGTTTAGTTGGTTATAGTGTGGTGGAATAGGCTGGTGTGTGGTGGAGTAGGCTAGAGTGTGGTGGAGTAGGCTGGAGTGCGGTGGAGTAGGCTAGAGTGTGGTGGAGTAGGCTAGAGTGTGGTGGAGTTGGTTAGAGTGTGGTGGAGTAGGCTAGAGTGTGGTGGAGTAGGCTGGAGTGTGGTGGAGTAGGCTAGAGTGTGGTGGAGTAGGCTAGAGTGTGGTGGAGTAGGGTAGAGTGTGATGGAGTTGGCTAGAGAGTTGTGGAGTTGGCATGAGCGTGGTGGAGTAGGCTGGAGTTTGGTAGTGTAGGCTGGAGAGTGGTGGAGTAGGCTGGAGTATGGTGGAGTAGGCTGGAGTGTGGTGGAGTAGGCTGGAGTGTGGTGGAGTAGACTGGAGTGTGGTGGAGTAGGCTGGAGTAGGCTGGAATGTGATGGTGTAGGCTGGAGTGTGGTGGAGTAGGCTGGAGTGTGGTGAAGTAGGCTGGAGTGTGTTGGCGTAGGCTGGAGTATGGTGGAGTAGACTGGAGTGTGGTGGAGTAGGCTGGAGTGTGGTGGAGTAGGCTGGAGTAGGCTGGAGTGTGATGGTGTAGGCTGGAGTGTGGTGGAGTAGGCTGGAGTGTGGTGAAGTAGGCTGAAGTGTGGTTGAGTAGGCTGGAGTATGGTGGAGTAGACTGAAGTGTGGTTGAGTAGGCTGGAGTGTGATGGAATAGGCTGAAGTGTGATGGAGTAGGCTGGCTTAGACTGACGCATCTTGTGTTGGTGCAGGTCGTGTCGTAGAAATAGGCTAGAGTGTGGTGTGTGGTGGAGTAGGCTGGAGTGTGGTGGAGTAGGTTAGAGTGTGTTGGAGTAGGCTAGAGTGTGGTTTAGTTGGTTATAGTGTGGTGGAGTAGGCTGGTGTGTGGTGGAGTAGGCTAGAGTGTGGTGGAGTAGGCTGGAGTGTGGTGGAGTAGGCTAGAGTGTGGTGGAGTAGGCTAGAGTGTGGTGGAGTTGGTTAGAGTGTGGTGGAGTAGGCTAGAGTGTGGTGGAGTAAGCTGGAGTGTGGTGGAGTAGGCTAGAGTGTGGTGGAGTAAGCTGGAGTGTGGTGGAGTAGGCTAGAGTGTGGTGGGTTAGGCTAGAGTTTGCGGAGTAGGCTGAAGTGTGATGGAGTAGGCTGACTTAGACTGACGCATCTTGTGTTGGTGCAGGTCGTGTCGTAGGCCGCTTGTCTGGACCAACCTGCAGAAGCCAAGAGCTCTTCTCCTACACCCGGCCAGAGACCTCCTGGTCTGGACCGACTGGGGTGAGTAGACCACGGTCTTACAGGGACTGTCTGGTCATGATTTGACTTCATGGTAGGGTGTGGCTAGAAGACCTGGGTGATGCGCTGACTGTCAGATAGACTGTGCTTAGTAGACCAGGGTCTTGAGATGAATGTCTAATAGGCTGTGGTAAGTAGACCAGGGTCATGTTGTGGTTGTCTGATACACTGTGGTTAGTAGACCTGGGTCACATGAGCTGACTGTCTGATAGACTCTGGTGAGTAGACCAGAGTCATGATATTGCTGTCTGATACACTCTAATTAGTAGACCAGGGTCATGATTTGACTGTCTGATAGACTGTGCTTAGTAAACCAGAATCATAAGCTGACTTATAGTCTGTTGTTAGTAGACCAGGGTCATGAGCTGACTGTGTGATAGATTGTGGTGAGAAGACCAGGTTCATGATCTGGCTGTCTGATGGACTGTGGTTAGCAGACCTGGGTCACATGAGCTGACTATCTCATAGACTTGTTTTGAGTAGACCAAGGTTATGACCTGACTGCCTGATCGACTGCGGTAAGTCTAAACCTATTTCAGTAGTCTAAACTGAACGATAAAACTCATCCAATTAAATTTCGTGTAATTACAGCATGGTACTAAGTTGAATATTATTTACACGAATGCTCTCAGATCAACCAAACTCAAATATAGTTTTCCTCGTAAGTGCTCGGACAACTTTCAGTTTTTATGCAAGTCGTGTTCCACTAGGGGCTCCACTTCATTTCACCTCTTGACTCTTTGCATGTGCAAGGTTCCAATCCGAGGATCGAACGTGCGTACCTGGACGGGTCAGAGAGGCAGGTGATCATTGGAGAGGGTCTCCACTGGCCTAATGGCATCACAATCGACTATCCTACGGAGACGCTGTACTGGGTCGACGCCAAGGAACACGTCATAGAGGCGGCTCAGATCGACGGTACCAACAGAAGGAAGGTAAGAGCCGGAACGGTGCAAATTTCTTCCGGAATTTCATTGCATGAAGTCGCTTTTCGTTGTTACCCATTGTCTATCTGTCTGCCTGTCGTTCCTACTCGTACACAGGGAACACAATGGCACTTTTTCGTGTTGTCTGGTAATTGCCCAGTCTCAAGGTGCTTGCTGAAGCTCTTTGCCATAACGTTACAAAGTTGTGATCATCTCAGCACCAGTGGAGATGCGTTGTTTAAACTAATTGTTTTTATGTCCTGTTCATATAGCACTTCCAACACTTTGTGCTTTGTTAGGTGAATTATTTCTGTTCCTGGTGTGTGCGTTCTTACCTATTGTCGTTGCAGGGGTCGATTTACAGCTCCTACCCCGCCTCTTCACTGCTCGCTACTAGGTCACTCTCTCTCCCTGCTCAGTAAGCTTTATCATACCTCTTCTTAAAGATATGTATAGATCTTGCTTCCACTAATCACTCTTTAGACTGTTTCACTTCCTGACAACTCTATGACTGAAGAAGTACTTCCTAACATCCCTGTGACTCGTCTGAGTTTTCAATTTCCAGTTATGACCCCTTGTTGTTGTGTCCCAAATCTGAAAAATACTCCCCTTGTCCACCTTGTCAATTCCTCTCAGTATTTTATATGCCGTTATCATGTCCTCACTATCCCTCTTGTCCTTCAGTGTTGTCAGGCTGATTTTCCTTAACCTCTCCTCGAAGGACATTTCCCTTAGCTCTGGAACTAGTCTTGTTGCAAACCTTTACACTTTCTGCAATTTCTTAAACGTGCTTTACCAGATGTGGGTTCCATACTTGCGCTCCATATTCCAATATGGTCCTGACGTACATTGTGTTTAGAGCCTTGAACGATTCCTTAATGAGGTTGTCGAAACGATCCTTGAATAAGGTTTACAGTCTGCGGTCTTCTTTGACTTTCCCTAATCTTCATGGCTTTGCACTTGGTGAGGTTAAACTCCAGGAACCAGTTGTTAGACCAGGCTTGCAGCCTGTATAGATCCCTTTGTATTCCTATCTGATCCTCATCCGTTGGAAGTCACCGCATTACCTTCAAGTCGTCTGCAAAGAGGGACACCTCTGAATTTATCCCTTCCTTCACGCTATTCACATATAAAAGAAACAGCACCGGTCCTGGGACTGGCCCTTGTGGAACCCCGCTCGTCACAGGCGCCCACCCTGACACCATGTCACGTACCGTCACTCGTTATTGCCTTCCTTAGCCTTTCCTGGTATTTATGCCTGCTCCTCAGGTTTAAGTACTAATCTCTTGTGCGGAACTGTATTGAAAGCCTTCTTACAATACAAAAAATGCAGTCCACACACCCCTCTCTCCTGACTTCTGTTACCTAAAACTCCAGTAGGTGTATGGCACAGGATGTCCCTTCCCTGAAACCGTGCTGGTTATTGGGCATAATAATCTTCTCCATGATTTTGCATACTATACACGTTAGTGATAATGGTCAGTAGTTTAATTCTACATGTCTGTCTCCTGTTTTAAAGACTGGAACTACATTTGCCGTCTTCCACACCTCAGGTAGTTGCCCCGTTTCGATAGAGGTGTTGAAGATTTTTGTTAATGGCACACACAATGCCTTCGCTCCCTCTTTCAGAACCCACAGAGATATGTTGTCTGGTCCCAACGGCTTTGAGATATCAAGTTAACTTAGCAGCCTCTTCACCTCCTCGTGGGTTGTATGTAGTGTGTACAGTACTTGATGGTATACCTTTCCTTCCCGGATTGCTGGAGTGTTTTCTGTCTCCACTGAAAATACATCCTTAAATCTCGTGTTGAGCTCTTTCACATACTTCTTGGTCATTTCTTGTGATTTTCTCTCCTTCCTTCCTCAGCCTAACTACCTGGTCTTTGACTGTTGTTTTCCTCCTGATGTGGCTGTGGGTGATATGGGTCATATTACAACGCAGGAACAAAAAGGCCTGTTATCCTGGGTGTAAAGGGGAGTAACGAGCAGAACAAACACAGCTGAATGACTCTGAATTAAATTTTCCTTCACCAAGTGCAATTATAAGTATTTACAAGTATGTACACTGTATACAGTTGTAAATGTATGTGTACAACACGGTAAATCAAGAAGCAAAGACACAGCCTGGAGACATAATAGGCAACCGTGCTCAACCAGCAGCTGGGTGAAAATGACAAGGGTGAGAATGTGAGCGGTATCCACGTCACCTTCACAACTGCCAGATTCACAATATGTTTGGCTGAACCTAAGAACTGATCTGACGATGGGGCCCCGATCGTCCAACCCTTAGTTACCTGGTTTGCTGGTTGGGGAGGTAGCCTTTAAAGAGTGTGTTCACATGCTCTGAATAAATGTTACATACTCTTTGAATGCAACAGGTCATAATTGGCTTTCGATGCTATATCATTCTCGTATTGTCACTGGGCCTCCCTCCTTATCCATGCATATTCGTTCCAGGCTCTTCTGCTAATCTCGTCATTTTCCTGGGGCTTTTGTCTTCTATACATTTTTCATTCTCTAATACATATTGTTTTGGCCTCTGCACACCTTTGGGTAAACCAAGGACTCGTTCTATTCTTCCCATTATTTCTGTTGACATTGGGTACGAGCCTCTCCTCTTTCTCTTTCCCACTACACCTCATGCAGGAAATTCCTCATGCCTGTGTAGTCCCCTCGTTTGTCATTTGGCTTCTTCTATCCTACCCAGGCTGCTTCATTCTCCAATTTTAATTCATCAGTGTATTCGAAGCTCAGGATCAAGTGACCACTAGCTCCGAGAGGCTTTTCATGTGTAATGCCCTCGATGTCTGAACTACTCAAGGTGAATACGGGGTGTAGCCTTGCTGGTTCATCCTTCTCTCTCTCTCTCTCTTTTACACAGGGTTTGACAAGGTTAGGTTAAGGATCCCTAGCTTTATTGACAAGCTATTTACAGATTAAGGATTCCTGACTTTGTTGTTAAGCTAAGAGCTGTTACCTACATCAGCTCATTTGAAAGCATTTTATTGTTATGAAACATACAAGTATTTTTATTGTTACGAAACATACAAGCAGGGAACAGGATGAAGATGGAGCCATCTGTGGGCCAGCATTTTCATTTGATCAACTGACTTTATCTCGGTTTTTCAAACCATTCATCACAACTGTCTGACACTGCAGCATCATGGGATCTTGTTACAAAGAATTCTTCAACACTTGTCCAACCTTTGGACGAAGACCTACTTCGACTAGTGGATGGTACCACTATGAACCCGCCTCCGCCTGCTTCACCTCACCTCACTACAGTATATAAGCCACGTCTACGGCCCTATGCTGTACATTCTACAAGATTGATGGACTGAACACATCGACTCCAGGCTGAGGGACTGATTACCTCTTACTCCTCCTCTCCTTACGCCTTCCTCTTTGTATTGGACTGATGAAGCCACTGTGTGGCGAAACGTTTCCTGAATAAAGATTCCCATATGCTGCATAAGTGTCTCAATCTTCAACTTGTCGGTTTTTCAAACCATTCATCACATGACTTTATCTCGTTGCCATCATGATGCTGTACGAATGTGTTCCAGACTCGAATCATCCTGGGGATAAATGATCTCAGATGAAGTGATGTTCTGGAGAAGGTTACAACCAGATTGAAGTTGCTGCTTTCTGCCCATTTTGTGGTATAGAAGCTTGCTTTTCGCTGTCCTCGAAGTGGATCCAAGTGTGACACTTTGACAATATTGGCCTTGTACATATGAGTAAGGCCACCCACATCCCTCCTGTGTTGAAGGCTGTGCTGAAATGACAGATCTATCCAGGATGGGTCCAGGCGAGAGATGAGACGTCTTGCTCTGTTCTCTACTCTTTCAAGCAGTCGCAGATGAGAGGGGGGGCAGGCAAACCAAGAAAGTGGAGCATACTCTAGTTGTGAGCGTACTTGTGCCTCATGCAGAATCTTGCAACCCCTACTGTCAAGCAGATGCTGCCTTGTTTGCAACATTTACAACGTGGTTCTTCATGGTCAGTTTGGAGTCATATTTCACCCCAGGGATATCAACTTTTTCCCCAGGTACCAACACCCTCCCATTCATACTTACTACTGCACCGGCATTACCATCATGGTGCCTAGAGACCATCATTATTTGAGTTTTCTCAGGTGCAAATGTTACTTGCCATCTATTTCCCCAAGCTGATATAGCTCTTAGCTGGTGATTGATGTAGCTTACAGCAGCTGGCATGAAGTTATGGGTTATGAAGAAGGTCATTGAAGTAGACATTCCATAACAATGGTCCCAGCACACTTCCTTGTGGAACAATTGTCTTGCTAATTCCGTTCCATTGAGAACTACCCTTAGAGATCTACCATGAAGGTAATCACTGAGGAGACATAGCGTAGAGCCTGCAATTCCCAGAGCTTGCAGTTTTGCTAAGAGGCCCTGGTGCCACACCAGGTCGAAAGCACCAGCAATGTCCAGTGCTACAACACAGCTGACTTTGGATTCATCCAGTCACTGGTGCCATTTAGTGGAGAGGTTTAACAACAGATCAGCAACAAAGTAACCTTTCCAGAAGCCATATTGAAGGTCACAAAGTAGTGAGTGGTAGTCAAAAAAATCTGTCATTTGTCTTGAGATTATTGTCTCAAGGATCTTGCTAGTGATTGACAGGAGTGATACTGGTCTGTAGTTGCTGATTTCTGCTCTGCTCTTCTTTTTGTGAACAGGGACTACATTTGCCTTTTTCCTCAGAGAGGGCCATTTACACTGTACTAGGCAGTGCTGAAAGATGCGAGTTAGAGGTGCTGCTAGCTGGTCTGCACATCTCAGCAATGTTAGGCTCAACTTGTCTGGGCCCACAGCCTTTTCTTGGTCAAACGATTTAAGAAGGAAATGCAGCTCTTCCTGCCTTATTGTCACCACTGACAGTTTTGACACAGTTCTTGCAGCTAGCCAAAGAGGGTCCCTCGCTGGATCAGGAACTTGCATTTTGGTAGCAAAGTGTTCAGCAAAGAGGTCCGCTTTCTCTTGACTACTATTAGAGGTGGTTCCATCCTGTCGATTTAGAGGTGGAATGGGTTCATCAGGCAGATAACCTTGTCTGTCCTTGACCAGAGACCACCAGGTTTTGGAACCTACTCTACCTGATGCTAGCTTTCTTTTTGTGTCTGCCTCCCATTTAGCGATGGCCCACTTTTGAACGTCACCCATATGCCTACAGGCTTGCCTGTGCACGTTCCTGTTATAGGTGGTAGGATGTCTCTTACAACTTCGCCATGCCTTGTACTTAGCAGTAGCAGCCTCTCTACAACGAAAGCCAAACCAAGGCTGATCTGTTCTCTCTCTCTCTCTCTCTCTCTCTCTCTCTCTCTCTCTCTCTCTCTCTCTCTCTCTCTCTCTCTCTCTCTTTCTCTCTCTCTCTCTCTCTCTCTCTTGCTCTCGCTCTGGTAGTGTCTCTAACATGTTGATGTATGAGGTTTTCCAGTACCATCTCCATCAACTTAGCTCTCCTTGTTTCCGGTCCCCCGTGTGTCTCCAAGTTTTCCATCAGTCTCCTTGTGAGTGAAATCACCCACAACTAGTAGCTTTGCCATACCTATATGAGTTCTCCTGGTTATCTCAGCTAGAATGTCCACCATTTCTCTGTTGTTCTCATCATACTCTTGTCTTAGCCTCCTGCTATTCTGTAGTAGGTTGTACATTACTCCAATCACCATCATGATACCCCCCAGTCTGACGTGTTCGTACTATGTAGTTCCTTGCTTCTCTTCTGTCCATTTCTTCCATCTCAAAACTCGAGAAATATATGGTATAAAATACCGACACGATGGAAAAATAAACACAGAGGCAGTATAATGTGAGCCTTTATTCACAATGCTTCGCCCACACAGTGGGCTTTATCAAGTCACAAACAGATCTGTTTGTGACTTGAGAAATCCCACTGTGTGGGGGAAACGTTGTCAATAAAGGATCACATTATTCTGCATCTGCGTTTATTTGTCCACCTCAAAACTCTACTACCTCCTACCCCAGTGTTCCCTCTATCTTTCCTCAGGATTTGATATCCGGATGGAAAGAACGCATCTGTTATCATCACCGTGAGGTTTGTTTTTTTGAGCACTATGACGTCTGGGAATGCCTCCATGATTCTTTTGTGCCACTCTTCACATTCATTTCTTATTCCATCTGTCTTGGTGTATTATACCTTTAGCTTCTTTTCCAACACTTTTCTGGGGGGTTGCGGGGGATGGGGAAGTGGGAGATCTGGCAAGATTTTATGGGAGGCTGCTGTGGAAGTGGAGTTTGTGGGGGCTGTGGGTTTTGGCTTAATTTGTTTGGCTGCAGTGAGGTGTCAGGGTTGAGGGGTGTTCTGTGGGTGATTCTGAGGAAGGTTGTGTTTGCTGATCCTCCTGAGTCTAGGCTTCCCTGCCCATCTCTATCCTTGACTCTCTTTCCTGTTCCTTTCATCTTTGTATCTTTCTTTTGCTCTGTGGTGATCGAAGTACACCCGCTGATAATTTGATGGGCTCCTGCTGCAGGATCCTGTTATGCCCCTGTTCTGATTGAAAATCAATTTGATTGGACGATTTCTTCCAATTGAGTACCCCACTTCCTTGTTTATCAGCGGAGTCATGTCTTTCTCTTCTATCTGTTTCATATTTTCGATCTCTTTATCCTTCCTCTTGTTGTCTTTCTTCATTGTCCCTTCGGCCTCGTGAAACCCATGAACGAGATTGACCTCTTCCTCTCATAAGAACATAAGAACATAAGAATGTAGGAACACTGCAGAAGGCCTACTGGCCCATACGAGGCAGGTCCTTATCAAAACGACATCTGTTAGGTAAGACACATATGCAACAGTTAGACAACTTTATTCCGAAACGTTTCGCCTATGGAACTGAACTGCTCCAGGCTGAGGGACTGACAACCTCAAATTCTACGACTTCAAGGGTGATGGACTGATACATCGTCTTCACATCTCTACTGTTCCTGCCTACTTTCTGTATTCGACTGAAGAAGCCTACTGTGTAGGCGAAACGTTTCGGAATAAAGTTGTCTAACTGTTGCCTATGTGTCTTACCTAACAACCTGTCGGTATTGTATACCATTTTGATGTTCAAAACGACATCTACCTAAAGCTACTCAAGAAATAACT
>NC_091311.1:6890941-6939772 GCF_038502225.1 Cherax quadricarinatus | reverse complement strand
TACAGGACGTTATTACCTCCCTGGGTGGTTGTTGTCTACCAGCCAACTACCACAGGGCGGTAGTACCTCCCGGAGTGGTTGCTGTCTACCAGCCTACTTCCACAGGACCGTAGTACCTCCCTGGGTGGTTGCTGTCTACCAACCTACTACCACAGGACGGTAGTACCTCCCTGGGTGGTTGCTGTCTTCCAGCCTACTACCACAGGACGGTAGTACCTCCCTGGGTGGTTGCTGTCTACCAGCCTACTAGCACAGGACGGTAGTACCTCCCTGGGTGGTTGGTGTCTACCAATCTACTACCACAGGACGGTAGTACCTCCCTGGGTGGTTATCTACCAGCCTACTACCACAGGACGGTAGTACCTCCCTGGGTGGTTGCTGTCTACCAATCTACTACCAAAGGACGGTAGTACCTCCCTCGGTGGTTGCTCTCTACCAGCCTACTACCACAGGACGGTAGTACCTCCCCGGGTGGTTGCTGTCTACCAGCCTACTACCACATTACGGTAGTACCTCCCTGGGTGGTTGCTGTCTACCAACCTACTACCACAGGACGGTAGTGCCTCCCTGGGCGGTTGCTGTGTTCCAGCCTACTACCACAGGACGGTAGTACCTCCCTGGGTGGTTGCTGTCTACCAACCTACTACCACAGGACGGTAGTACGTCCCTGGGTGCTTGCTGTCTACCAGCCTACTACCACAGGACGGTAGTACCTCCCTGGGTGGTTGTTGTCTACCAACCTACTACCACAGGACGGTAGTACCTCCCTGGGTGGTTGCTGTCTACCAACCTACTACCACAGGGCCGTAGTACCCCCCTGGGTGGTTGCTGTCTACCAACCTACTACCACAGGACGGTAGTACCTCCCTGGGTGGTTGCTGTCTACCAACCTACTACCACAGGACGGTAGTGCCTCCCTGGGTGGTTGTTGTCTACCAACCTACTACCACAGGACGGTAGTACCTCCCTGGGTGGTTGTTGTCTACCAACCTACTACCACAGGACGGTAGTACCTCCCTGGGTGGTTGTTGTCTACCAACCTACTATCACAGTACGATAGTACCTCCCTGGGTGGTTGATGTCTACCAACCTACTACCACAGGACTGTAGTACCTCCCTGGGTGGTTGTTGTCTACCAACCTAATATCACAGGACGGTAGTACCTCCCTGAGTGGTTGTTGTCTACCAACCTACTACCACAGGACGGTAGTACCTCCCTGGGTGGTTGTTGTCTACCAACCTACTACCACAGGACGGTAGTACCTCCCTGGGTGGTTGTTGTCTACCAACCTACTACCACAGGACGGTAGTACCTCCCTGGATGGTTGTTGTCTACCTACCTACTACCACAGGACGGTAATACCTCCCTGGGTGGTTGTTGTCTACCAACCTACTACCACAGGACGGTAGTACCTCCCTGGGTGGTTGTTGTCTACCAACCTACTACCACAGGACGGTAGTACCTCCCTGGGTGGTTGTTGTCTACCAACCTAATATCACAGGACGGTTTTACCTCCCTGAGTGGTTGATATCTACCAACCTACTACCACAGGACGGTAGTACCTCCCTGGGTGGTTGTTGTCTACCTACCTACTACCACAGGACGGTAGTACCTCCCTGGGTGGTTGTTGTCTACCAACCTACTACCACAGGACGGTAGTACCTCCCTGGGTGGTTGATGTCTACCAACCTACTACCACAGGAAGGTAATACCTCCCTGGGTGATTGATGTCTACCAACCTACTACCACAGGACGGTAGTACCTCCCTGGGTGGTTGTTGTCTACCAACCTACTACCACAGGACGGTAGTACCTCCCTGGGTGGTTGGTGTCTACCAACCTACTACCACAGGACGGTAGTACCTCCCTTGGTGGTTGGTGTCTACCAACCTACTACCACAGGACGGTAGTACCTCCCTGGGTGGTTGTTGTCTACCAACCTACTACCACAGGACGGTAGTACCTCCCTGGGTGGTTGATGTCTACCAGCCTACTACCACAGGACGGTAGTACCTCACTGGGTGGTTGATGTCTACCAACCTACTACCACAGGACGGTAGTACCTCCCTGGGTGGTTGTTGTGTACCAACCTACTACCACAGGACGGTAGTACCTCCCTGGATGGTTGTTGTCTACCTACCTACTACCACAGGACGGTAATACCTCCCTGGGTGGTTGTTGTCTACCAACCTACTACCACAGGACGGTAGTACCTCCCTGGGTGGTTGTTGTCTACCAACCTACTACCACAGGACGGTAGTACCTCCCTGGGTGGTTGTTGTCTACCAACCTAATATCACAGGACGGTTGTACCTCCCTGAGTGGTTGATATCTACCAACCTACTACCACAGGACGGTAGTACCTCCCTGGATGGTTATTGTCTACCTACCTACTACCACAGGACGGTAGTACCTCCCTGGGTGGTTGTTGTCTACCAACCTACTACCACAGGACGGTAGTACCTCCCTGGGTGGTTGATGTCTACCAACCTACTACCACAGGAAGGTAATACCTCCCTGGGTGGTTGATGTCTACCAACCTACTACCACAGGACGGTAGTACCTCCCTGGGTGGTTGTTGTCTACCAACCTACTACCACAGGACGGTAGTACCTCCCTGGGTGGTTGGTGTCTACCAACCTACTACCACAGGACGGTAGTACCTCCCTGGGTGGTTGGTGTCTACCAACCTACTACCACAGGACGGTAGTACCTCCCTGGGTGGTTGTTGTCTACCAACCTACTACCACAGGACGGTAGTACCTCCCTGGGTGGTTGATGTCTACCAGCCTACTACCACAGGACGGTAGTACCTCACTGGGTGGTTGATGTCTACCAACCTACTACCACAGGACGGTAGTACCTCCCTGGGTGGTTGTTGTCTACCAACCTACTACCTAGGAGTTACATCAAGAAGTATTAACATAGTCCAGAGGTTACACTAGAGCTGAACACATCACTAACAAGACCTCACTTAGATTATGCAGCTGAGTTCTGGTCTCCGTATTACAGAATGAATATAAATTCACTGGTGAACATTCAGAGCAGAATGATAAAATTAATCCACTGCATAAGATATTTTTCAAAACGTAGACTAAGATTCCTTGTCTTACATTCTCTTCTAAGACGTAGAATGAGGGAAGACATGATTGAAGTGTATAAGTGGATGATGGGCATAAATAAAAGAGATATAAATATGGTTCTGAGGATATCCCTTCAAGAAAGAACTCAAAATAATGGATTAAAATTGGGTAAATTTAGCTATATCGAGGACATAGGAAAGTACTGGTTTTGAAGATTGAATAGTCAGTGAGTGGAACAGTCATTTGCTCTCATTAGGTTCTTCAACAGGTGCACAGCACTCGCTCTCTCCCTGACTGCCAAGGTTAAAGTTGAAGCTAATCCAGAATCAGGCATGGCGGTGGGTTCTGGACGTGAAGTGGCCGAACTCTGCCGCGAGCGAATCATTCCATCTCGGAACTATTACACCAGCTCTAAAAGTCTTGAAAACGCTCAATGACAGCCTCACAGACAGACAGCCCCACAGACAGACAGCCCCACAGACAGACAGCCCCACAGACAGACAGCCCCACAGACAGACAGCCCCACAGACAGACAGCCTCACAGACAGACAGCCCCACAGACAGACAGCCCCACAGACAGACAGCCCCACAGACAGACAGCCCCACAGACAGACAGCCCCACAGACAGCTAGACAGACTTGAGATATACCACGACTCATAAACCATCTTCCTTGAAGACGCTATTAGACACCTTCACGATCCACTAAATCTCTTCTCAGCTCTTCTCAATTCTGCTCCAATACCACTCTATACCAATCCATGTATATAAGCCACTCTTAAGGACCATTGCAGGTGTGGATCATTAACTGCTTCCTAATGTTCTTTGTCAACACTACCTAAGTAATATTCAAATTCCTATCTTTACCAAAGAAAAAACCCAAAGTTATTGACGTATGTTTCTGTATAGTGTGATGCTGTTCCGTAGCTCGATTGGTAGGTACTCAGTTCGCACACTGAGGTCCGTGGTTCGCTCCCAGGTACGGATGGAAACACTAGGACGTGTTTACATAAGGCACCTGCTGTCCGTGTTCATCTAGCAGTAAATTAACACCTGGGTGTTAGTCGACTGGTGTGGGTGGCATCCTGGGGACAAAACTAACTTAATTTGCCCGAAACGCTCAGCATAACAAGGGGGTTTCTATATAGTAGTATGCCATTGATGTCAGCTATGGTCTGTATACCTTGTACATATACCTGTAGAAAAAGAGATTATTATTGTTATACCATGATAACCCACCCACTGCCAATTATGGACATAGTCTTAAAATTTCGGATATCTTACCTCTAACAACAAGACCAGTCACGTAGTGCTGACGACACTCAACACCTTTTCTAACCCCGGCTATTTTTTCTATAACTAAAGCATTTCCTGTTTCCCATTATTCCTCAACTATCCATCATTCTTCTCATCATCCATCGTGGTCCTAACCTGGGTAGTCTTGATGAAAGGTTAGATAATTAGGTGGGTGGGGATGGTTGGTTTTAAGAAATACCTGCCTAGTATGGGCCAGTAGGCCTGCTGCACTGTTTCTCGATTCTTATGTTCATATAATAATAATAATAATAATAATAATAATAATAATAATAATAATAATAATAATAATAATAATAATAATAATAATAATAATAGTAATAATAATAATAATCTTTACTACTGCAGCTACATGATACAACTTATACAGACCATAGCTAACATAAGTGACATACTATATAGAGAGCCCCTGGTTATGCAAAGCATTTCTGGCAAATTAGATTAATTTTGTCACCAGGATGCGACCCACACTAGATGGCTAACACCCAGGTACCTATTTACTGCTAGGTACCTGTAACCTTACGAAACCTTTATGCAGTAGTACCTGGGCGGGTTATACATATATCGACGTTCTCGATGGACCTAACACGTTTAGGTTGCAAGTGGTTGCAATCACTGACTGTGTCATGTAGGGGGGTAATGATTAGGGGAATAAGAGGGTAAGAGGAGGGAGTCAGTAGGTAGGAGACAGGCGAGGCAGTAGGAGGGATGAGTGCGGAGGTAGGTAGGAGATGACAGGAGAGGTGAGCGGTAGGTAGGTAATGTGAGGTCACTGGTGACTACATCATCACCTCTCAATACTCTACCCACCACTCCACACTTCTCACCCCTCTCACTACTTTAACTAAACATAAATAAATGGAAATAAGAATAAATAACGGGGACAGTGAATATTAATATTCTACTCACAGTTTATTATTAAGTCTTTGTACAATAATATATTTGGGAACAGAACATTATTGTGGTTTAGACAAATAGGGTGATACATATAAGCAGTGAGACAGGGAACACAATCAATTTGACGAAAATGAATATAACTTACAATATAGTAAAGAGGACAGTTCACTACAGGAACTAAGCCACAGGTCCCAAGACCTACACAGCACGAGTACTGCTCTAAGCCAGTACTCTGCCCAATGTCTCCAACAGTCTCTCCTCCCGAGACTCTCCAGCTCAGCTCTGCTCCCAGGCCAGAGCTCCGCTCGAATCTCCTCTGCTCAGCTGTTCCTTGGGTTTATATGGTGGTCCAAGCACACCCCACAACTACGTGTACGACCTGACGCCTAGGTCTGACGTCGTCAAGAACAAAAGACCTCAGACGTGGGCATGGCTACAGACGTTTGCCAAGGCAAGGTGTGACCATATAATTGGTTAAATTAGGTCTCCCCAGAGACCTCACAAGCCCAGCTGAACTACATCACATCCCCCTTTCTCCCTCAATTTAAAATATCTGAGAACTAGGACAATTTGTCCTAAGTTATTAGACTATTTTAATCCTAACCCCTTAAATCTATTACAATAGAAAGACAAAATTATACTAATACAAAATTATTCAACTACATATATTTCCCTCAACCTTCTCATCTACCACAAGGCAGCGTAATCAGTGCACCTGGCAGATGACCAGCATAACAGTTGCTCTCTGGTGCAAAGCCTCCTTACCCGTCATTTCTCCTTAAAACTAAATATCGGGCTCCAGTGCCTTCCCTACTTCTACTAGAAATGCACTAGCCAATGCTAGTCACCCTCGCACGTTAACCATTGGGCCAAACCTCTCTAGGCTTCTATGGCGTGGAAAACTGCTTCAACGGGTTGCATTCTTTCAAGTAACTGCAACTGGACCACTTCACGACCACCAAGGTCGCATTTTCGGCACACTTCACATGCACACTCACTACAACATCTGAAAATCGAGACAGGGCAGGCATCGCAGCTAAGACCCTCCATTATCCTATGCCATTACTAGGTTTCACTGGCCTCATAAAACAAGGCGGCCATAATCACTGGACCGTATTCAAGGTCACCTTATTTCACACAGGTAACACTAACACTTCTGGCAAGTCAAAGTAGGCTGGGGACATCTCACACTCTCAATTGTCTCTCATGGCTGGCAGGGCATCCCTGCATACCAGTCGTACAGGTCGACCAGCAAGGCAGGATACACCTCCATACCACCCTTGATAGCAGGCTGGTCCCAGCAGCTGGAGTCCATCTCCGCGGCTCACGTCATTCCACATCTCCGAGGATGGCAACTCCTTCATAGTAGATTCTCCTGTCCTGGCACACCAGCCAGAATCCCTCACACACCACTGCAGCATCACAGCCATCTCCTCCTCTTGGGCTAGGCAGCATCGCAGCATCACAGCACGGCCACAGCATATCTATCATCACAGCACGGCCGTATCACAGCAGCACACAGCACGGCCGCAGCGTCTCAACATCACCGCACGGCCGCAGCATCTCAACATCAAAGCACGGCCGTATCACAGCAGCACACAGCACGGTCACAGCATCGCAGCACGGCTACAGCATCGCAGCACGGCTACAGCATCTCAGTAAACCGCAGCATCATAAGCAGCCGACATCAGCAGCAGCAAGCTATGGACAGTTGCTCGAGGTGAAGTGAGGTGAGGTGAGGTGAGGTGAGGTCACGTCACGTCATCAACAGCAGGTGCGGTCACCCATCCCTGGCAACTGCGGGTAACTGGCGGTCCGTGGGTGATGGTCACAGAGGCTGGGTGACGCAGGCAGACACCCACTACAATGGATGACAGACCAAGGCAGCAATACATCAACTGGGGCACATCAACTGGGTGACTGGGCACATCAGATGGATAAAAATCATAGGCAGCTCTTCAGTGGGTGACAGTTGTGGGCTAGTCTTCCAAGGCGGGCTGGGTGACTTCTCGTTCCTCTGTAAATATTCAATTTTGGCCAGTAATTGCTTCCCTCAAAAGTCTCACCCAAATACTGATATTCTCCACCATTTATCTCAAACCAACAACCAACTCCACCAAATACAACCACACAATTACTCAGACCCACCTTCAAAAAAACAAGGTCAGTTAAGGTCACTAGGATTATAATATCACACTGATATTTACTTTAACTTTACACACACAAGAAAAAAAAAGTGGTAGCAAATGGTAGCATAACAAGTATAACCGAGCAGTCAAAAATAAGGCACATGGGACTGGTTCCTACTATAAAAATAATATGAACCACAACAGCTTAGACACCATGTCATGTAGGGGGGTAATGATTAGGGGAATATGGGAGTAAGAGGGTATGTATAGGCAGGGGATAGACAGGCGAAGTGGTAGGAGAGATGATTAGCGGAGGTAGGTAGGTAATGTGAGGTCACTGGTGACTACAACTTCACCTCTCATTAATCTACCCTCGCACTACTCACCCTCTCACTACTTTAACTAAACATAAATAAATAGAAATAAGAATAAATAACGGGGACAGTGAATATTACTATTCTACTCAAACACAGATTATTATTAAGTCCTTGTACAATAATATATTTGGGAACAGGAGTACATCATTGTGGTTTAGACAAATAGGGTGATACACATAAGCAGTGAGACAGGGAAGCTCTGCCCGAATCTCCTCTGCTCAGCTGTTCCTTGGGTTTATGTGGTGGTCCAAGCACACCCCACAACCACGTGTACGACCTGACGCCTAGGTCTGACGCCGTCAAGAACAAAAGACCTCAGACGTGGGCATGGCTGACAGACGTTTGCCAAGGCAAGGTGTGACCATATAATTGGTCAAATTAGGTCTCCCCAGAAACCTCACAAGCCCAGCTGGACTACATCACAACTGTAACATGACTGATGTAACATCAGTAGTAAGGAAGTAGGCAAGGGGGGGGGGGGAGGGTTATTTAGGTATGGGGCGCATGTGTGAATATTCTAGGATAGCCCCAAAAATAGGCAAATTGGGTGACCTATGGAGATCCTAACCCATCTAGGTACAGGAGTACAAAGGTACACATAGTTGATTGCAACATGGTGATTGCAACATAGTGATTGCAGCATGGTGGTTGCAACATGGTGATTGCAACATGGTGGTTGCAGCATGGTGATTGCAACATGGTGATTGCAACATGGTGATTGCAGCCGTGTGATTGCAACATGGTGATTACAACATAGTGATTGCAACACGGTGATTGCAACATGATGACTGCAACGTGATGATTCCAACATGGTGGTTGCAACATGGTGATTGCAACATGGTGATTGCAACATGGTGATTGCAACATGGTGGTTGCAACATGGTGATTGCAACATGGTGATTGCAACATGGCGGTTGCAACATGGTGATTGCAACATGGTGATTCCAACATGGTGGTTGCAACATGGTGATTGCAACATGGTGATTCCAACATGGTGGTTGCAACATGGTGATTCCAACATGGTGGTTGCAACATGGTGGTTGCAACATGGTGATTCCAACATGGTGGTTGCAACATGGTGATTCCAACATGGTGGTTGCAACATGGTGATTGCAACATGGTGGTTGCAACATGGTGATTCCAGCATGGTGGTTGCAACATGGTGATTCCAACATGGTGGTTGCAACATGGTGATTCCAACATGGTGGTTGCAACATGGTGGTTGCAACGTGGTGATTGCAACATGGTGATTCCAACATGGTGATTGCAACGTGGTGATTCCAACATGGTGGTTGCAACATGGTGGTTGCAACGTGGTGGTTGCAACGTTGTGATTCCAACATGGTGATTCCAACATGGTGATTCCAACATGGTTGTTGCAACATGGTGATTGCAACATGGTGATTCCAACATGGTGATTGCAACGTGGTGATTGCAACATGGTGATTGCAGCATGGTGATTCCAACATGGTGATTGCAACATGGTGGTTGCAACGTGGTGATTCCAACATGGTGATTCCAACATGGTGATTGCAACGTGGTGATTGCAACGTGGTGATTCCAACATGGTGGTTGCAACATGGTGGTTGCAACATGGTGGTTGCAACGTGGTGATTCCAACATGGTGGTTGCAACATGGTGGTTGCAACATGGTGATTGCAACGTGGTGATTGCAACATGGTGATTGCAACTAGTTCAGTGGTTTACAGTATTAAACTGTCAGTTTTGTTGAAAAGAAAAAAATCAGGAACTGTCTAGTTATTATAACAGAGAAATCAGAATTGTAGAGATACATAAATATTACAGGAATATTAATAGTCACCGGGAATATTAATAGTCACCGGGAATATTAATAGTCACCGGGAATATTAATAGTCACCGGGAATATTAATAGTCACCGTGAATATTAATAGTCACCGGGATTATTAATAGTCACCGGGAATATTAATAGTCACCGGGAATATTAATAGTCACCGGGAATATTAATAGTCACCGGGAATATTAATAGTCACCGGGAATATTAATAGTCACCGGGAATATTAATAGTCACCGTGAATATTAATAGTCACCGGGAATATTAATAGTCACCAGGAATATTAATAGTCACCGGGAATATTAATAGTCACCGGGAATATTAATAGTCACCGGGATTATTAATAGTCACCGGGAATATTAATAGTCATCGGGAATATTAATAGTCACCGGGAATATTAATAGTCACCGGGAATATTAATAGTCACCGGGAATATTAATAGTCACCGGGAATATTAATAGTCACCGTGAATATTAATAGTCACCGGGAATATTAATAGTCACCAGGAATATTAATAGTCACCGGGAATATTAATAGTCACCGGGAATATTAATAGTCACCGGGAATATTAATAGTCACCGGGAATATTAATAGTCACCGGGAATATTAATAGTCACCGGGAATATTAATAGTCACCGTGAATATTAATAGTCACCGGGAATATTAATAGTCACCAGGAATATTAATAGTCACCGGGAATATTAATAGTCACCGGGAATATTAATAGTCACCGGGATTATTAATAGTCACCGGGAATATTAATAGTCACCAGGAATATTAATAGTCACCGGGAATATTAATAGTCACCGGGAATATTAATAGTCACCGGGAATATTAATAGTCACCGGGAATATTAATAGTCACCGTGAATATTAATAGTCACCGGGAATATTAATAGTCACCAGGAATATTAATAGTCACCGGGAATATTAATAGTCACCGGGAATATTAATAGTCACCGGGAATATTAATAGTCACCGGGAATATTAATAGTCACCGGGAATATTAATAGTCACCGGGAATATTAATAGTCACCGGGAATATTAATAGTCACCGTGAATATTAATAGTCACCGGGAATATTAATAGTCACCAGGAATATTAATAGTCACCGGGAATATTAATAGTCACCGGGAATATTAATAGTCACCGGGAATATTAATAGTCACCGGGAATATTAATAGTCACCGGGAATATTAATAGTCACCGGGAATATTAATAGTCACCGTGAATATTAATAGTCACCGGGAATATTAATAGTCACCAGGAATATTAATAGTCACCGGGAATATTAATAGTCACCGGGAATATTAATAGTCACCGGGATTATTAATAGTCACCGGGAATATTAATAGTCACCGGGAATATTAATAGTCACCGGGAATATTAATAGTCACCAGGAATATTAATAGTCACCGGGAATATTAATAGTCACCGGGAATATTAATAGTCACCGTGAATATTAATAGTCACCGGGAATATTAATAGTCACCAGGAATATTAATAGTCACCGGGAATATTAATAGTCACCGGGAATATTAATAGTCACCGGGAATATTAATAGTCACCGGGAATATTAATAGTCACCAGGAATATTAATAGTCACCGGGAATATTAATAGTCACCGTGAATATTAATAGTCACCGGGAATATTAATAGTCACCAGGAATATTAATAGTCACCGGGAATATTAATAGTCACCGGGAATATTAATAGTCACCGGGAATATTAATAGTCACCGGGAATATTAATAGTCACCGGGAATATTAATAGTCACCGGGAATATTAATAGTCACCGTGAATATTAAGTCACCGGGAATATTAATAGTCACCAGGAATATTAATAGTCACCGGGAATATTAATAGTCACCGGGAATATTAATAGTCACCGGGATTATTAATAGTCACCGGGAATATTAATAGTCACCGGGAATATTAATAGTCACCGGGAATATTAATAGTCACCGTGAATATTAATAGTCACCGGGAATATTAATAGTCACCAGGAATATTAATAGTCACCGGGAATATTAATAGTCACCGGGAATATTAATAGTCACCGGGAATATTAATAGTCACCGGGAATATTAATAGTCACCGGGAATATTAATAGTCACCGTGAATATTAATAGTCACCGGGAATATTAATAGTCACCAGGAATATTAATAGTCACCGGGAATATTAATAGTCACCGGGAATATTAATAGTCACCGGGATTATTAATAGTCACCGGGAATATTAATAGTCACCGGGAATATTAATAGTCACCGGGAATATTAATAGTCACCGGGAATATTAATAGTCACCGGGAATATTAATAGTCACCGGGAATATTAATAGTCACCGTGAATATTAATAGTCACCGGGAATATTAATAGTCACCAGGAATATTAATAGTCACCGGGAATATTAATAGTCACCGGGAATATTAATAGTCACCGGGAATATTAATAGTCACCGGGAATATTAATAGTCACCGGGAATATTAATAGTCACCGGGAATATTAATAGTCACCGGGAATATTAATAGTCACCGTGAATATTAATAGTCACCGGGAATATTAATAGTCACCAGGAATATTAATAGTCACCGGGAATATTAATAGTCACCGGGAATATTAACAGTCACCGGGAATATTAATAGTCACCGGGAATATTAATAGTCACCGGGAATATTAATAGTCACCGGGAATATTAATAGTCACCGTGAATATTAATAGTCACCGGGAATATTAATAGTCACCGGGAATATTAATAGTCACCGTGAATATTAATAGTCACCGGGAATATTAATAGTCACCAGGAATATTAATAGTCACCGGGAATATTAATAGTCACCGGGAATATTAACAGTCACCGGGAATATTAATAGTCACCGGGAATATTAATAGTCACCGGGAATATTAATAGTCACCGGGAATATTAATAGTCACCGGGAATATTAATAGTCACCGGGAATATTAATAGTCACCGGGAATATTAATAGTCACCGGGAATATTAATAGTCACCGGGAATATTAATAGTCACCGGGAATATTAATAGTCACCGGGAATATTAATAGTCACCGGGATTATTAATAGTCACCGGGAATATTAATAGTCACCGGGAATATTAATAGTCACCGGGAATATTAATAGTCACCGGGAATATTAATAGTCACCCGGAATATTAATAGTCACCGGGAATATTAATAGTCACCGGGAATATTTCCTGAGTATTCTAGGTCCTGGGACACCCGGGAGTATTTCCTGAGTATTCTAGAAGGTCCTGGGACACCCGGGAGTATTTCCTGAGTATTCTAGAAGGTCCTGGGACACCCGGGAATATTTCCTGAGTATTCTAGAAGGTCCTGGGACACCCGGGAGTATTTCCTGAGTATTCTAGAAGGTCCTGGGACACCCGGGAGTATTTCCTGAGTATTGTAGAAGGTCCTGGGACACCCGGGAGTATTTCCTGAGTATTCTAGAAGGTCCTGGGACACCCGGGAGTATTTCCTGAGTATTCTAGAAGGTCCTGTGACACCCGGGAGTATTTCCTGAGTATTCTAAAAGGTCCTGGGACTCCAGGGAGTATTTCTTGAGTATTGTAGAAGGTCCTAGGACACCGGGAGTATTTCCTGAGTATTCTAGAAGGTCCTGGGACACCCGGGAGTATTTCCTGAGTATCGTAGAAGGTCCTGGGACACCCGGGAGTATTTCTTGAGTATTTTAGAAGGTCCTGGGACACCCGGGAGTATTTCCTGAGTATTCTAGAAGGTCCTGAGACACCCGGGAGTATTTTCTGAGTATTCTAGAAGGCCCTAGGACACCCGGGAGTATTTTCTGAGTATTCTAGAAGGTCCTGGGACACCCGAGAATATTTCCTGAGTTTTCTAGAAGATCCTAGGACACTTCGGAGTATTTTCTGAGTATTCTAGAAGGTCCTGGGACACCCAAGAATATTTCCTGAGTTTTCTAGAAGGTCCTAGGACACCCGGGAGTATTTCCTGAGTATTCTAGAAGGTCCTGGGACACCCGGACCTGGTTATTCTACCTCCTGCTGTCTGCAGATTTTCAGGCCTAGCCCACCTGACCCCATATGGGGCGGGGTGGGGGGGGAGGTTGTGAGTGGGTGGCACTCGGCCGTGGCCCTGACACTCTGAGAGAGGTGCTGGTGGGTGCCACACACACTGCCATACTATAAGAAAACTTTTCCTCATTTCTCCTGTTGCTTCCTTTGCAACATTGCACAGCTCCTGATGATCCACTGGAAGGTATAAGGTGTGATAAGGTAGGAAAGGTTTGCTTATCATAGTTTTTTATAAAGAAGTGATATAAGAAGAGTGGAGTATATGGAGAGGTGAAGAGAGGTGAAGGAGAGCAAATGATAGAGTGGGTGAGATGCTATTAACAAATTTGCTGAAAATAAGAAAGTTTTGGAATAAGATAAAGAGGGATCATATAGGGTACGATTGGATTTGACAGTTAAAAAAACAAAAATAAGGGAGTTGGTAGATGGGGAGTTCGAGATATTGGGAAGATCGTGGGAATGTTTTGAGGAACTGTTAAATGCTGATGAAGAGAGAGAGGCATTGACTTCATGCATTGGCCAGGGAGGTATAACATCTTTTAGGAGTGAAGAAGAGCCGGACGTGAGTGTGGGGAGGTGCGTGAGGCATTACATAGAATGAAAGAGGGTAGAGCAGCTGGAATTGAAGGGATCATGACAGAAATCTTAAAAGCAGGGGGGATACAGTGTTGGAGTGGTTGGTACTTTTGCTCAATAAATGTATGAAAGAGGGGAAGGCACCTAGGCACTGGCAGAGAGCATCCATAGCTTCATATAAAGGGAGGTGGGACAAAAGAGTTTAAAAATTATAGGGTAAATAAGCTTACTGAATATACAATGTAAAGTGTATGGTAGGGTGAAAGAATTAGATGGAGAGTAGGATTGTAGAGGAACAAGGAGGCTTTAGAATGGGTAGGGGAGGTGCAGACCAAGTGTTTATATTGAAGTATATAAGTGAACAGTATTTAGATAAAGGTAGAGAAGTTATCGTTGCTTTCATAAATTTAGAAAATGCACTTGAAAGGGTGGATGGGGAAGCAATGCGGCAGATGTTGCAAGAGTGTGGAATAGGTAGTAAGTTACTAAATGCTGTAAAAGGTTTTATGGGGATAGTGAGGCTTAAGTTAGGGTGTGTAGAAGAGAGGGAGACTACTTCCCAGTAAAAGTAGGTCTTAGTCAGAGATGTGTAATGTCACCATGGTTGTTTAATATATTTATAGATGGGGTTGTAAAAGAAGTAAATGCTAAGGTGCTGGAGAGAGGGATGCGATTAAAATATGCAGAATCAAATAAAAAATAGGAGTTGACACAGTTATTCTTTGCTGATGATGCTGTGTTTTTGGGAGATTCCAAAGAGAAGTTGGAAAGTTTAGTGGACCAGTTTGGGAGGGTGTGTAAAGGAATAAAATTGAAAGTGAACATAGATAAGAGTAAGGTAATGAAGGTGTCAAACGAGTTAGGTAAGGAAACATTGGATATCAGACTGGAGGGAATTATTGTATTAATATGTTAGGTAAAAGACACAAATGACAAAGCTCCTGGAGAGCGAAACGTTGCCACAATAAAATGTCACATTATTTGCAATTGTGCCCTTTTATTTCTTTATTTCTACAAGTACAAGGTATACAGACCATAGTTGACATCAATGACATACTACTATATAGAAAGCCGCTTGTTATGCTGAGCATTTCGGGCAAATTAGGTCAGTTTTGTCCCAGGATGCGACCCACACCTGTCCACTAACACCCAGGTACCCATTTTACACTGATGGGTAAACAGGGACAGCAGGTGTCTTATGGAAACACGTCCCTAATGTTTTCCAGCAGTACCGAAGGAGATTTGAACTCCGGACCTCAGTGTATGAGACGAGTGAGCTAGAGATCGAGGTGTCTTGTTGCCGTTAAAAGTAACTATTGATTCAAAGATTTGGATCCCTTTTCATGGATCAAATATGATTGCCTTCCATTTCTGAAGGCGTTGTATGGCCCCTACGGTCTAAGATCTTCCCTGTGAGAGAAATATATTTGTCCTCCCCACAACACATAAGCACAACACATAAGCACAACACATAAGCACAACACATAAGCACAACACATAACCACAACACATTGATAACAGAACAGAGTCAAAGGTCAACGAAAGAACTGAGCTTAACGTAACTGCTGATTATATAGAGTTTAATCCTAATGTTCGTTTTATTCATGTTAAGCGCTATATGGGTCATTCAGCACAAGACGTAGTGAAGATTTTATCCTCTGTCTGCTGAACGACAGTCGACATTTATTTAATGGAGTATCCAATTCTAAGAATATACTTGTTTCCAGGGAGACTATGCTGACGATTATCACCTGCTCAGTTACAAGGCCCTGTCTGCCCTCAACTGGGTATCCCGTCATTGTGGCCACGTACCCTGGACACTGCATGCCGACGATGATCTCCTGATAGACGTCTTCCTTCTGCAGGAGGTGTTGCAGAAGCTCAACACCTCGCACAAACAGTTCCTATGCAAGTTGACGAAGGGGCCTGTGAATCGGAGAGGCAGGTACAAGGTAACTAAAGAAGAATTCTCCAACAACTGGTACCCTTCTTACTGCCAGGGGCCAGTGTGGGTACTGGCGACGCAGTACCTGCCCAGCCTGTTGCAGGCCTCCACCAGAGTCAATTACCTGTGGGTGGACGACGTCTACATTACTGGCCTGCTGGCCCGCCAGACTAACCTTACTATCAATAACATAAAGAGTAAAGTTGCCAGTGGCAGGTACAAGAAAACAGACGTCGGGAAGAAGATAGCCTGGTTCCACTTGAACGTGAAGATGTCGACAATCTGGCCGGATATCTTGCAATATCATAAGAAAAGAAAAAAAGAAGAAGCCAGTGAAAGTGTGAGTGATGCAAACGGGGGATGAGGGAGGGGGGATGAGGGAGGGGGAATGAGGGAGGGGGAGGATGTGCATACAAAGACACTCTGGTGTGAGGAGAGAGAGAGACTCCCGTGTCAGGAGACACACTTAGTTCACCACCAGACACCTGTCGTCACCCACCACCATCACCACCATCACCACCATCACCACCATCATCATCACCACCACCACCACCACCATCACCACCACCACCACCACCATCACCACCATCACCACCATCATCACCACCACCACCACCACCACTATCACCACTATCCTCCATCACCAGTACTATCCTCATCACCACCATCACTATCCTCCATCAGCACCACCACCACCACCAGCACCATCATCACCACCACCAACACCACCACCATCATCACCACCACCACCACCACCACCACCACCACTACCATTGTCCTCCATCACCACCACCAACACCACCACCATCATCACCAACACCAACACCACCACCATCACCACTACTATTCTCCTCCATCACCTTCACCACCACCACTATCCTCCATCACCTTCACCACCACCACTGTCCTCCATCACCATCACTATTATCCTCCATCACCATCACTATTATCCTCCATCACCTTCACCACCACCATTATACTCCATCACCATCACCACCACCATTATCCTCCATCACCATCATCACCACCATTATCCTCCATCACCACCACCACCACCATTATCCTCCATCACCACCACCACCACCATTATCCTCCATCACCATCACCACCACCCTTATCCTCCATCACCATCACCACCACCATTATCCTCCATCACCATCATCACCACCATTATCCCCATCACCATCAAGAACACCATTATCCTCCATCACCATCACCACCATTATTCTCCGTCACCATCAAGACCACCATTATCCTCCATCACCATCACCACCACCATTATCCTCCATCACCACCACCATTATCCTCCGTCACCATCACCACCACCATTATCCTCCATCATCACCACCACCACCATTATCCTCCATCACCATCACAACCACCGCTATCCTCCATCACCATCACCATTATCCTCCATCATCACCACCATTATTCTCCATCACCATCACCACCACCATTATCCTCCATCACCATCACCACTACTATTATCCTCCATCACCATCATTACCACCATTATCCTCTATTACAATCCAGGAGTCCAAATGGCCTGTTATCCTGGATGAAAAGGGAGCAAAATAAACACAGCAGAAAGTTTTTTACTTGTATTATCCTTCACCAATTTAGAACAGCAGTATGTACACTATATACACTATGCACAGTGATAGGTATTAGTACACTCCACGGTAAGCAAGGCAGAATAGAAGCCACTAGAGAGCAGACTGTGCTTCAACCAGCTCTAGAATGGGAATGACAAGGGCAGATAGGAGAGTGGTACCCACATCAGCTCTGTGATTGCCAAAACCATCTTCTGGAACCTGGGTACTGGTTGAACGACGGGGCCCCATCGTCAATCCTCAGTCACCAGGTTCGCTGGTTGGGGGAGATAGCCTGTAAATGAGGGTGTGTACATGCGCCGAATAAAGGTTACGTACTCTTTGCATGCCACATCCTCCATCACCATCACCACCACCATTATCCTCCGTCACCATCACCTCCACCACCACCATTATCCTCCATCACCATCACCACCACGACCACCGCTATCCTACATCACCAACACCACCACCATCATCATCATCACTACCACCACCACCACCACTATCCTACATGAGCACCACCCCACCATCATCACCACCACTACCACCACCACTACCACTATCCTCATTAACAAACACCACCACCACTACCACTATCTGCCATCACCAACACCTCCATCATCACCACCATTATCCCCATCACCATTATCCCCAACCACTATGACAATCACTATAACAATCACTATAACAATCACTATAACAATCACTATAACAATCACTATAACAATCACTATGTCACTATAACAATCACTGTGGCAATCACTATAACAATCACTACAACAATCACGACAACAATCACTATGTCAATCACTATAACAATCAATGTAACAATCACTATGTCAATCACTATAACTATCACTATGACAATCACTATAACAATCACTATAACAATCACTATAACAATCACTATGTCAATCACTAACAATAGATCTAACAATCACTATGTCAATCACTATAACACTCACTATAACAAACACTATAGCAATCACTATAACAATCACTTTAACAATCACTATAACAATCACTATAACAATCGCTATAAGAATCACTGTAGCAATCACAATGTCAATCACTATAACAATCACTATAACAATCACTATGACAATCACTATAACAATCACTATAACAATCACTATAACAATCACTATGCCAATCACTATAATAATCACTGTAACAATCACTATGTCACTCACTATAACAATCACTGTGGCAATCAGTATAACAATCACTATAACAATCACTATAAAAATCACTACAACAATCACTATAACAATCACTATGTCAATCACTATAACAATCACTGTAAATATCACTATGTCAATCACTATAACAATCACTATGACAATCACTATAACAATCACTATAACAATCACTATAACAATCACTATAACAATCACTATGTCAATCACTATAACCATCACTATAACAAACAATATCACAATCACTATAACAATCACTTTAACAATCACTATAACAATCACTATAAAAATCACTATAATAATCACTGTAACAATCACTATGTCAATCACTATGACAATCACTATAACAATCACTATAACAATCACTATGACAATCACTATAACATTCACTATAACAATCACTATAACAATCAATATGTCAATCACTATAACAATCACTGTAACAATCACTATGTCAATCACTCTAACAATCACTATAACAATCACTATAACAATCACTAAAACAATAACTATAACAATCACTATGTCAATCACTATAACAATTACTATAACAATCACTATAACAATCACTGTAACAATCACTATAACGATCACTATAACAATCACTATAATAATCACTGTAACAATCACTATGTCAATCACTATAGCAATCTCTATAACAATCACTATAACGATCACTATAACAATCACTCTAACAATTACTATAACAATCACCATAACAATCATTATAACAATCACTATGGCAATCACTATAACAATCACTATGTCAATCACTATAACAATCACTGTAACAATCACTATGTCAATCACTATAACAATCATAACAAAAACTATAACAATCACTATAACAATTACTGTAACAATCACTACAACAATCACTATGTCAATCACTAACAATCGCTCAACAATCACTATGTCAATCACTATAAAAATCACTATAACAAACACTATAACAATCACTATAACAATCACTTTAACAATCACTGTAACAATCACTATAACAATCACTATAATAATCACTGTAACAATCACTATAACAATCACTATAACAATCACTATGACAATCACTATAAACAATCACTTTAACAATCACTATGTCAATCACGATAACAATCACTGTAACAATCACTATGCCAATCACTATAAAAATCACTATAACAATCACTATGTTAGTCGATATAACAATTACTATAACAACCACTACAATAATCAATGTAACAATTACTATAACGATCACTATAACAATCACTATAATAATCACTATAACAATCACTATAACAATCACTATAACAATCACTATAGCAATCACTACGTCAATCACTATAACAATCACTGTAACAATCACAATGTCAATCACTATAACAATCATTATAACAATCACTATAACAATCACTAACAATCACTGTAACAATTACTATAACAATCACTATAACAATCACTGTAACAATCACTGTAACAATCACTATAATAATCACTGTAACAATCACTATGCCAATCACTATAACAATCACTATGAAAATCACTATAACAATCACTATAACAATCACTATGACAATCGCTATGACAATCACTAAAACAATCACTATAACAATCACTATAACAATCACTATGACAATCAATACAACAATCACTATAACAATAAATATAACAATCACTATAACACTCACTATGATAATCACTATAACAATCACTATGACAATCACTATAACAATTATCATAACAATCACTACAACAATCACTATAACAATCACTATAATAATCACTGTAACAATCACTATGTCAATCACTATAACAATCACTATAACAACCACTATAACAGTCACTATGACAATCATTATAACAATCTCTATAACAATCACTTTGTCAATCACTATAACAATCACTGTAACAATCACTATGTCAATCACTATAACAATCACTATAACAATCAATATAACAATCACTATGTCAATCACTATAACAATCACTATAACAATCACTGTAACAATAACTATAACAATCAATATAGCAATCACTGTAACAATCACTATGACAAACACTATAACAATCAATATAACAATCACTATGACAATCACTATAGCAATCACTATAACAATCACTGTAACAATCAATATAACAATCACTATAACAATCACTATAACAATCAATTTAACAATCACTATAACAATCACTATGACAATCACTATAACAATCGATATAACAATCACTATAACAATCACTATGACAATCACTATGACAATCACTAAAACAATCACTATAACAATCACTATAACAATCACTATAACAATCACTATGACAATCAATATAACAATCACTATAACAATCACTATAACAATAAATATAACAATCACTATAACACTCACTATGACAATCACTATAACAATCACTATAACAATTATTATAACAATCACCATAACAATCACTATAACAATCACTATATTAATCACTATGTCAATCACTATGTCAATCACTATAACAATCACTATAACAATTACTATGACAATCACTATAACAATTACTATAACAATCACTATGTCAATCACTATAGCAATCACTGTAACAATCACTATGTCAATCACTATAACAATCACTATAACAATCACTATAACAATCACTGTCAATCACTATAACAATTACTATAATAATCACTATAATAATCACTGTAACAATCACTATAACGATCACTATAAAAATCACTATAATAATTACTATAACAATCACTATAACAATCACTATAACAATCATTATAATAATCACTATAACAATTACTATAACAATCACTATAACGATCACTATAACAATCAATATATTAATCACTGTAACAATCACTATGTCAATCACTATAACAATCACTATGACAATCACTATAACAATCACTGTAACAATCAATATAACAATCACTATAACAATCACTATAACAATCAATTTAAAAATCACTATAACAATCACTATGACAATCACTAAAACAACCACTATAACAATCACTATAACAATCACTATGACAATCAATATAACAATCACTATAACAATCACTATAACAATCACTATAACAATAAATATAACAATCACTATAACACTCACTATGACAATCACTATAACAATCACTATGACAATCACTATAACAATTATTATAACAATCACTATAACAATCACTATAACAATCACTACAATAATCACTCTAACAATCACTATGTCAATCACTATAACAATCACTATAACAATCACTATAACAATCACTATGACAATCACTATAACAATTACTATAACAATCACTATGTCCATCACTATAACAATCACTAACAATCACTATGTCGATCACTATAACAATCACTATAACAATCACTATAACAATCACTATGTCAATCAATATAACAATTACTATAATAATCACTATAATAATCACTGTAACAATCACTATAACGATCACTATAACAATCACTATAATAATCACTATAATAATCACTATAACAATCATTATAACAATCACTATAACAATTACTATAACAATCACTATAACGATCACTATAACAATCACTATATTAATCACTGTAACAATCACTATGTCAATCACTATAACAACCACTATGAAAATCACTATAACAATCACTATAAATATCACTATAACAATCACTATGACAATCACTATGACAATCACTAAAACAATTACTCTAACAATCACTATGACAATCACTATAACAATCACTATGACAATCAATATAACAATCACTATAACAATCACTATAACAATATATATAACAATCACTATAACACTCAATATGACAATCACTATAACAATCACTATGGCAATCACTATAACAATTATTATAACAATCACTATAACAATCACTATAGCAATCAATATAACAATCACTATAACAATCACTATAACAATCACTATGACAATCACTATAACAATCACTATAACAATCATTATAACAATCACTATGACAATCACTCTAACAATCACTATAACAATCATTATAACAATCACTATAGCAATCAATATAAACAATATAACAATCACTATAACTATCTCTATAACAATCACTATAACAATCAATATAACAATCACTATAACAATCAATACAACAATCACTATAACAATCGCTATAGCAATCAATATAACAATCACTATAACAATCACTATAACAATCACTATGACAATCACTCTAACAATCACTATAACAATCATTATAACAATCACTATAGCAATCAATATAAAAAATATAACAATCACTATAACTATCTCTATAACAATCACTATAACAATCAATATAACAATCACTATAACAATCAATACAACAATCACTATAACAATCAATATAACAATCAATATAACAATTACCATAACAATCACTATAACAATCACTATAACAATCAATATAACAATCACTGTAACAATCACTATAACAATCACTATGACAATCACTGTAACAATCACTATAACAATCACTATAACAATCAATATAACAATCACTATGACAATCACTATAGCAATCACTATAACAATCACTGTAACAATCACTATAACAATCAATATAACAATTACTATAACAATCACCATAACAATCACTGTAACAATCACTATAACAATCACCATAACAATCACTATAACAATCAATATAACAATCACTATAACAATCACTATAACAATCAATATAGCAATCACTGTAACAGTCAATATAACAATCAATATAACAATCAATATAACAATTAATATAACACTATAACAATCAATATAATCACCATAATAATCACTATAACAATCACTATAACAATCACTATAACAATCAATATAACAATCACTATAACAATCACTATAGCTATCAATATAATAATCACTATAACAATCACTATAACAATCAATATAACAATCACTATAACAATTACTATAACAATCAATTATAACAATCACTATAACAATCACTATAACAATCACTATGTCGATCACTATAACAATCACTGTAACAATCACTATAACAATCAATATAACAATCACTGTAACTATCACTATAACAATCACTATAACAATCACTGACAATCACTGTAACAATCACTATAACAATCAATATAACAATCAATATAACAATCACTATAACAATCACTATAACAATCACTATAACAATCACTGACAATCACTGTAACAATCACTATAACAATCACTATAACAGTCACTATAACAATCACTATAACAATCAATATAACAATCAATATAACAATCACTATAACAATCACTATAACAATAAAACAATCACTATAACAATAACTATAACAATCAATATAGCAATCACTGTAACAGTCAATGTAACAATCAATATAACAATCAATATAACAATTAATATAACACTCACTATAACAATCAATATAATCACTGTAATAATCACTATAACATTCACTATAACAATCACTATAACAATCACTATAACACTCAATATAACAATCACTATAACAATCACTATAACAATCAATATAACAATCACTATAACAATCACTATAACAATCACTATAGCAATCAATATAATAATCACTATAACAATCACTATAACAATCAATATAACAATCACTATAACAATCACTATAACAATCAATTATAACAATCACTATAACAATCAATATAACAATCACTATAACAATCACTATGTCGATCACTATAACAATCACTGTAACAATCACTATAACAATCACTGTAACTATCACTATAACAATCACTTATCACTGACAATCACTGTAACAATCACTATAACAATCACTATAACAATCAATATAGCATTCACTATAACAATCACTATAACAATCACTATAACAATCAATATAACAATCACTATACCAATCACTATAACAATAAAACAATCACTATAACAATCACTATAACAATAAAACAATCACTATAACAATCACTATAACAATAAAACAATCACTATAACAATCTCTATAACAATCACTATAACAGTAAAACAATCACTATAACAGTAAAACAATCACTATAACAATCACTATAACAATCACTATAACAATCAATATAACAATCACTATAACAATCACTGTAACAATCACTATAAATATCACTATAACAATAAAACAATCACTATTACAATCACTTTAACAATCACTATAACAATCACTATAACAATCACTATAACTATCAATATAACAATCACTATAAGCTTCAGTACTAATAACATCCATTGCTAGTGAGACAAAGACTTACGTTGCAGAGTAATCTTTTACTCGGACAATTTTCTCTCTGCGTAGAACTTTATCAAGCACTGACGTGGTAAAGCTCCACACACAGCGAAATACAGCAATAAAAGCCGTGTTCCCTACAACATGTATCCCTTCCTCAATATAGCAATAAAAGCCGTGTTCCCTACATGTATCCCTCCCTCAATATAGCAATAAAAGCCGTGCTCCCTACAACATGTATCCCTCCCTCAATATAGCAATAAAAGCCGTGTTCCCTACAACATGTATCCCTCCCTCAATATAGCAATAAAAGCCGTGTTCCCTACAACATGTATCCCTCCCTCAATATAGCAATAAAAGCCGTGTTCCCTACAACATGTATCCCTCCCTCAATATAGCAATAAAAGCCGTGCTCCCTACAACATGTATCCCTCCCTCAATATAGCAATAAAAGGCGTGTTCCCTACAACATGTATCCCTCCCTCAATATAGCAATAAAAGCCGTGTTCCCTACAACATGTATCCCTCCCTCAATATAGCAATAAAAGCCGTGTTCCCTACAACATGTATCTCTCTCCCTCAAAATACTTCCTACTGTAAGTAACCCATAACATTGAACGTTCCTTGTTCACATTCTCTGAACAACCATTTGCTACTGAACTTCTAACTCATGTACTTATAAACTCAAGTTTATTGTTAGTAAAAATAAGGAATATGTATTTGCATGATTATGCCTTTTATTTGTACAAAATTTAGTAGTTTAATGATTTTAAATATATATTTATGAAGAAAAGAATAGTATAAACTTTAGTACTAATAATAGTAATCAGTGACATTAGTAAAAATAATATGAGAAATTATTTATAATTTAAAATTACGTATTTATAATTTTAACAATTATAAGTAATATAAAAAATAGGATTAAGTCAGGAGTATCTGAGAGAGTTAGAGCTAAGGAAGGGATAGCAATAATGTTGAAGGATCAGTTATGGCAGGAGAAGAGGGAACATAAACGTATAAATTCAAGGATTTTATGGATTAGAATAGGGGTCGGATGTGAAAAGTGGGTCATAGTAAGTGTGTATGCACCTGGAGAAGAGTGTAGAGGAGAGAGAGAGAGAGAGAGAGAGAGAGAGAGAGAGAGAGAGAGAGAGAGAGAGAGAGAGAGAGAGAGAGAGAGAGAGAGAGAGAGAGAGAGAGAGAGAGAGAGAGAGAGAGAGAGAGAGAGAGAGAGAGAGAGAGAGAGAGAGAGAGAGAGAGAGAGAGAGAGAAAGAGAGATAGAGAGAGATTTTGGGAAATGTTAAGCGAGTGTGTAGGAATTTTAAACCAAGTGAGAGAGTAACTGTGATAGGGGACCTAAATGCAAAAGTAAGAGAAATATTTAAAGAGGGTTTGGAAGGTAAGTTTGGGGTGCCAGGTGTAAATGATAATGGGGGCCGTTTGATTGAACTTTGTAAAGAAAGGGGTTTGGCTTCAGGTAATATATATTTTAAGAAAAAGAGGATAAATAAGTATACAAGATATGATGTAGGGCAAAATGACAGTAGTTTGCTGGACTACATATTAGTATATAAAAGACTGTTGGGTAGACTTCAAGATGTACATGTTTATAGAGGGGCCACAGATACATCAGATCACCTTTTAGTTGTAGCTACAGTGAGAGTAAAAGGTAGATGGGATACAAGGAAAATGGAAGCATCAAGTTAGAGAGAGATGAAGGTTTATAAACTAAAAGAGAAGGCAGTTAAGGTAAGATATAAACAACTATTGGAGGATAGATGGGCTAATGAGAGCATAGGCAATGGGGTCGAAGATGCATGGGGTAGGTTTAAGAATGTAGTGTTAGAGTATTCAGCAGAAGTTTGTGGTTACAGGAAAGTGGGTGCGGGAGGGAAGAAGAGCAATTGGTGAAATGATGATGTAAAGAGAGTAGTAAGGGAGAAAAAGTTTGCATATTAGAGGTTTTTACAAAGTAGAAGTGATGCAAGAAGGGAAGAGTATATGGAGAGAAAAAGAGAGGTTAAGAGAGTGGTGAATCAATGTAAAAAGAGAGCAAATGAGAGAGTGGGTGAGATGTTGTCAACAAATTTTGTTAAAAATAAGAAAAAGTTTTGGAGTGAGATTAACAAGTTAAGGAAGCCTAGGGAAAAAATGGATTTGTCTGTTAAAAATAGGAGAGGAGAGTTATTACATGGAGAGTTAGAGGTATTGGAAAGATGGAGGGAATATTTTGAGGCATTGTTAAATGTTGATAAAGATAGGGAAGCTGTGATTTCGTGTATAGGGCAAGGAGGAAAAACATCTTGTAGGAGTGAGGAAGAGCCAGTTGTGAGTGTGGGGGAAGTTCGTGAGGCAGTGGGTAGAATGAAGGCGGGTAAGGCAGCCGGGATTGATGGGATAAAGATAGAAATGTTAAAAGCAGGTGGGGATATAGTTCTGGAGTGGTTGGTGCTATTATTAAATAAATGTATGGAAGAAGGTAAGGTACCTAGGGATTAGCAGAGAGCATGCATAGTTCCTTTGTATAAAGGCAAAGAGGACAAAAGAGAGTGCAAAAAGTATAGGGGAATAAGTCTGTTGAGTATACCTGGTAAAGTGTATGGTAGAATTGAGACACTAATGCAACATATGGGAATCATTATTCAGGAAACGTTTCGCTGCAGAGTGGCTTCATGAGTCCAATACAAAGTAGAAAGTTGTAAGGAGAGGAGGAGTTTGAGGTAATCAGTCCCTCAGCCTGGACCAGTGCTATTTTTGGTATATGTGAATGACATGATGGAAGGGTTAGACTCAGAAGTGTCCCTGTTCGCAGTTGGTGTGAAGTTAATGAGGAGAATTAAATCAGATGAGGATCAGGCAGGACTTCAAAGAGGCCTGGACAGACTGGACACCTGGTCCAGCAACTGGCTTCTCGAATTTAACCCCGCCAAATGCAAAGTCATGAAGATCGGGGAAGGGCACAGGAGACCACAGGCGGAGTATAGGTTATGTGGCCGAAGACTGCAAACCTCACTCAAGGAGAAAGATCTTGGGGTGAGTATAACACCGAGCATGTCTCCGGAAGTACACATCAACCAGATAACTGCTGCAGCATATGGGCGCCTGGAAAACCTGAGAACAGTGTTGCAATACCTTAGAAGGAATCGTTCAAGACACTGTACACCGTGTACGTCAGGCCCATACTGGAGTATGCAGCACCTGTTTGGAACCCGCACTTGATCAAGTACGTCAAGAAATTAGAGAAAGTGCAAAGGTTTGCGACAAGATTAATTCCAGAGCTAAGGGGAATGTCCTATGAAGAAAGGTTAAGGGAAATCGGCCTGACGACACTAGAGGACAGGAGGGTCAGGGGAGATATGATAACGACATATAAAATACTGCACAGAACAGACAAGGTGGACAAAGACAGGATGCTCCTGGGAGGGGACACAGAAACAAGATGTCACAATTGGAAGTTGAAGAGTCAGATGAGTCAAAGGGAAGTTAGGAAGCATTTCTTCATGGAGTTGTCAGGCAGTGGAATAGCCTAGAAAGTGACGTATTGGAGGCGGGAACCATACATAGTTTTAAGACGAGGTTTGATAAAGCTCATGGAGCAGGGAGAGAGAGGATGCAGTAGCAACCAGTGAAGAGGTGGGGCCAGGAGCTAAGACTCGACCCCTTCAACTACAAATAAGTGAGTACAAATAGGTGAATACACACACACACACCATCTTCTGACTTCGTACATCACACACACACACCATCTATCTCTCTCTCTGTCTTTCCTCAGGAAAGACAGAGGGAGGAGAGGGGGAGGAGGAGTTGCACTGCTCTTTAAAATCCTGTGCGGATTTGAGAAAATGGAAGGAATGGATGGAATGGGCTAAAGGGACTACTTAGTAGGAACATTCCAGTCTGATGGCCATAAGGTGGAAATTGCAGTAATGTACAACCCACCACAGAACTGCAGGAGGCCAAGAGAAGAGTACGATGAGAGCATCAGAGCAATGCTCGACACACTAGCCGAGGTGGCCAGAAGAGCTCACATGGGGGAGCAAAGTTACTAGTCATGGGTGATTTCAATCACAAGGAGATTGACTGGGAAAACCTGGAGCCCCATGGGAATCCTGAAATATTGAGACCAAGGATGATGGATGTGGTACTTGAAAACCAGAGAGAGAGGCGAGGACGATCCAGCAAGACTGGACCTTGTATTCACCTTGAGTAGTTTGGACATCGAGGATATCATGTATGAAAGGGCCCTAGGAGATAGTGATCATGTGGTTCTGTGCTTTGACTACATAGTTGAGCTACAAGCGGAGAGAGTAGCAGGAACAGGATGGGAAAAATCAAACTACAAAAGGGGGGACTACACAGGCATGAGGAACTTCCTGCAAGACGTTCAGTGGGAGAGAGAACTGGAAGGAAAATTAGTAAAATAAATGATGGACTATGTGACAACAAAATGCAATGAGGCAGAGGAGAGGTTTGTTCCCAAGGGAAACAGAAATAGTGGGAAGACCAGAACGAGTCCTTGCTTCACCCAAAGGTGTAGGGAGGCAAAAACTAGGTGTACTAGAGAATGGAAAAGGTACAGAAGACAAAGGGCCCAGGAAAACAAAGATCAGCTGAAGAGCCAGAAACGAATATGCACAGATAAGAAGGGAGGCTCAGCGACAATACGAAAATGACATAGCATCGAAAGCCAAGTCTGAGCCGAAGCTGTTGAATAGCCACATCAGGAGGCAAACAACAGTCAGGGACCAGGTAATCAGACTGAGGAAGGGTGATGGGCAGTTCACAAGAAGCGACCAAGAGATATGTGAGGTGCTCAACATGCGATTTCAAGAAGTATTTGCAGTGGAAACCGGTAGCACTCCAGGAAATCAGAACAGGGAGGTACACCAACAAGGGCTGGATGAGGTACATGTAACCGAGGAGAAGAAGCTGCTATGTGAACTTGATACCTCAAAGGCGGTGGGACCAGACAACATCTCTCCGTGGGTCCTTAGAGAGGGAGCAGAGATGCTGTGTGTGCCACTAACAAAGAACGTCAACACATCCATTGAAACTGGGCAACTCCCTGAGGCATGGAAGATGGCAAATGTAGAACCAATTTTTAAAAAAGGAGACAGACATGAAGCATTAAACTACAGACCCGTATCACAAACGTGTATAGTATGCAAAGTCATTGAGAAGATCATTAGGAGGAGAGTGGTGGAGCACCTGGTAAGAAACAAGTGTATAATTGACAACCAGCACGGTTTCAGGGAAGGAAAATCCTGTATTACAAACCTACTGGAATTTTATGACAAGGTGACAGAAGTAAGACAAGAGAGAGAGGGGTGGATAGACTGCATTTTCTTGGACTGCAAGAAGGCCTTCGACACAGTTCCTCACAAGGGGTTACTGCAAAAGCTAGAGGATCAGGCACACATAACAGGAAAGGCACTGCAATAGATAAGAGAATACCTGACAGGGAGGCAACAATGTTACAAAAAACGCGATTCTAAAAGCTTAGAGATCTCCAGTGAATACTAGAAAGGACTGCCCTTCTAGCATCCAGCCTGTTACTGGGTTTTCGTAACAAGTAGTCAGTATCCTTGTCCAATTATCCATTAAGATTCAGTATTATTCAATAGTGCTTCAGGATTACAACTGGTAGGCTACTAACTAGAGAAATTAAAATTTAATAAATTTATTAAGTCTAGAGGTATATTATCAAATTAAATTAATCACAGCAATCAAAATAAAATCAATCTCTCGAGTTCAATATTATTGTGCTGAAAACACATATCACATTTATAATTCTTAAGTACCGTCTGGTACATTAACATTTAATAAGATATTACAAATATATACAAGTAAGTTTGTGTATGCGTGTAAGTGCTCTAAGTAGTTCGCTAGGTCTCAAGACTCGAATAAGACTTAAACAAGTGACCGACAAAGTCCTCAAATAAACTAACTTCTAGACCGACTGGCAACCCGAACAGTCTGCTTGAACAACAAAGAATGCTAAGCCCAATAGCAATGCAATATGCGACTGCGACACAGAATCCAGTACAAAATTAGGTCAGAAGCTATAGCTAAGGACCTGAGATGTTCAGAGTGTCTATGTGACACACAACCTCAGCTCAGAAGCCGGCAGTATAACGAGCGACAAGCGATAATTACAGTAGTTTGACAATCAAGACTTGAACTGAGCACATATTATGTACATCCTAACAACATAAGTCAAATAACAATATAACAGTCAAATAGTAATATAAAGTCATACATTTATGATTTAGCTATTATCGCAAATATAAGCAATATAAAATTAAATGAAAAGGTAATATACATTATATATATACATAATAATCATTGTAACCCATTCAGGGGTTGCAACCCCCCCCCCAACACGACAGAGGGTCGCACTAGGAGTTGCATTAATGTCTTTCACATTATTACTGATTACTCATATCAATACAATTTAATATAAAAATTTATCAGTCACTCTTGTGCCAAGCACTTCTACAATTTCACAGCGTCCGTGTTACAAAAAACGCGATTCTAAAAGCTTAGAGATCTCCAGTGAATCCTAGAAAGGACTGCCCTTCTAGCAGTATCCTTGTCCAATTTTCCATTAAAATTCAGTATGGTTCATTAGTGCTTTAGGATTACAACTGGTAGGCTACTAACTAGAGAAATTAAAATTTAATAAATTTATTAAGTCTAGAGGTATATTATCAAATTAAATTAAATTACAGCAATCAAAATAAAATCAATCTCTCGAGTTCAATATTATTGTGCTGAAAGCACATATCACATTTATAATTCTTAAGTACCGTCAGGTACATTAACATTTAATAAGATATTACAAATATGTACAAGTAAGTGTGTGTATGCGTGTAAGTGCTCTTAAGTAGTTAGCTATGTCTCAAGACTCGAATAAGACTTAAACAAGTGACTGACAAAGTCCTCAAATAAACTAACTTCTTGACCGACTGGCAACCCGAACAGTCTGCTTGAACAACAAAGAATGCTAAGCCCAATAGCAATGCAATATCAAGCGACTGCGACACAGAATCAGGAACTGGGGAATAATATAACGACACTAAGTAGGGACCATCAGCAGATCCTCCACAAAAGTTACAAAACTCCCATACTACTGAATCTATGTTCAGCATAGGAAAAACGCGACTGTGACAATACACAGAAACCAGTACAAAATTAGGTCAGAAGCTATCGCTAAGGACCTGAGATGTTCAGAGTGTCTAAGCGACACACAACCTCAGTACAACGTCGAAAATCACAAAGTCTTTACAATGTTCTGTGAACAAAGTTCTACAGAACTAACAAGAATAATGAGACAGACAATCTGTCCAACCAGCAAGCGAGTCTAGAGCAGACTGAAAACTTCACGAGAGGTGAGGACACCCCCCCCTCGATCACGTGATAGCTACGTGGACAACTGCAGCTCAGAAGCCGGCAGTATAACGAGCGACAAGCGATAATTACAGTAGTTCGACAATCAAGACTTGAACTGAGCACATAATATGTACATCCTAACAACATAAGCTACGTCAAATAACAATATAAGGCAATACATTTGCGATTTAGCTATTATCGCAAATATAAGCAATATAAAATTATATGAAAAGGTAATATACATTACATATATACATAATAATCATTGTAACCCATTCAGGGGTTGCAACAGTCCGTCACTAGGATATGCCCCTAGTACTAGGGCATTCGCTGCCTGACCACGGTAGAGTGCGGTAGTGCTCTGCACCCCTCTGCTGTTTGTAGGCGAGCGCCCTTGTCAGTTACCTGGCTGCAGTGGTGTGAAGTGGTGCTGTCACACCTCGGCTAACAACTTAGGTGCACTGTGATTGTCAAGATGGCGGTTAGTCTGAGACGAAGGATAAATACTGTAGGCATTGAGCTACTTAAAGGAACGATAACGCCCAGTTCTGCGCAAGTCTTATTGCCAAAGATCATCCAGGAGACATATGGCGTACAAGATAGTGACTTGTATGGTGTAGCATTGAACGGAGGACAACGAATTTTCGTCAAACTGCTATCAGCAACAGTTTATGAATTGTTAGTCACCAGGTTTCAGGACGTGAGTCTTAATGTCACACCAGCTGTCACTGTAAGAATGATAGATGTTTCACGGTATTATACGTGGATCAAGTTACGCAACGTTCCCTTTGAGGAGGACGAGGCGGATATAAGGAAAGTTTTTGAGAAGTATGGGACGGTGCATTATGCTCAACATGGTACGTGGGCGGCAGGAGCCTATGCTGGTTTTCCAGAGGGTTCTTTCAACCTCAAAATGACTTTGAGGCACCCAATACCATCCTATGTGTATCTACAAGATTTCAGGACGCAGGTAATGGTAATGTACCCAGGACAACGACGTACGTGCCGCCTATGTGGTGAGTATGATCACATAGCGGCGACCTGTGACAAGCGAAGACATGTGCCTGGACCTGTGGTGGACGTCGCAGCCCCTGCTTCAAAGGTGGCAGGTGAGGAACAAACATCGGATGGAGGGCGTGGTGTTTAGTGGAGCGAGATAGTGGATCGGGCACACAGGACTGGCGGTGAGTTGGAGTCCCGCCCCCAACTACCTGATCAGGTGTCGTCTCCTGTGGATAAGGAGGAGCAGCAAGTACAAGAGAAGGTTCTTGAGATTGAGGAGGAATTGGTGGAGGTGTTGAAGACGTTGTCACCACCGGAGAGGGACGTTACATCTGAGCATGGTGTTATTGGAGAATCGTCGCTTCCACAAAGTCTGAGACATGATAATTTGGGACGTGATGGTGGTTTGGAGTCGTCCATTGACTCATTAAACCATTCTCAGGTGGAGGTGGAGGTTCATCGAGAGGTAACATCTGACCAAGACATGTGTAACATGACTGTCACGAGAAAGAGGGCGGCTACATCAGATTCTGATGACGTCCTTACGCCTGCACAAAGGCCTGGGAAACAGACTGAGGTGAAGTGTGAAGGTAGTGGTGTAGGTGGTGGTAGCCATGATGGGAGGCACCGGAAGAAGGGGGGAGGGAGAGAGAGCACTCTGAAGGTGTCGAACGTAAATTCAAGCTCTGGAGTTGTAAAGAGTGATGAGAGGAAGCAGGGGTGGAAACTTTAATAGGCCTTAGGTGTATGTCTGTAAATGTTAATGGGTTATGTGGCGGTATGAAGAGAGATTGGTTTCGTAATTTTCTGAATAAATCTAGAGTGGATGTTGTGTTCCTGCAGGAGCACAATTTCAAAGAGGGTAGGGTGTTGGAGGTGGCAGGATTTCGAGTAGTTATCCTGCCATCTCCCCGTCTAAAAGGTGGTGTCGGAATTTTAATAAGGGAGACGAGCCCGTTTGTTTTGCAGAGAAGCGAGGGAGGAGGGGGAGGGAGGGTGTTGCGTGTGGATGGGTGGTGGATGGGTAAGCGTGTGTCTTTTGTGAGTGTGTATGCGCCGGCAGAAAATAACATAAAGGTAAAGAATGATTTTGTGTGTGAGGATCTTGTGTTTTTCCTAAGTGCACTGCCAGAGGTGGCGATAGTTGGTGGGGACTGGAATAGTGTAATCAGGGTGGCTGATGTGGACCCAAGAGGGGCTGGATATATGTCTGTGGCTCTTAGGGATTTATTAAGGGATGTTAGGTTACGTGATGCCTTTGGGGGGGGCGGTGTGGGAGACTGAATATACGTTTGTTAGGAGTGGATATGCTGCGAGACTAGATAGAGTGTACCTTTCTCAGGGAGTGGATGTGAAATCTTTCAGTACTGTGGAGGCTACAATGTCAGATCATAGGGCAGTGGTGGTGGAGGTTGGGTGGGGGACGCTTGCGAACATATATAGAAGTTATTGGAAATTAAATATAAGTGTGTTAGGTGATGAGGAGGGGTTGGAGGGGTTTTCAGTCCTATGGAGGGAGCTTAGTGTGGAAGAACAGGGAGTGGATGACATTGTGACATGGTGGGATAGTGTCGCAAAGGAAAGGATTAGAAAGTTTTATGTGAGAGAGGGAAAACGTATTAATAATTTAAAATATGGACTGGCTAACTATTTAGAGGATAGGTTAAGAGGTTGCTATGGGAGGGGGGTGGGTGGTAATAATTTTCCTATGGATGAAATAGCTGAAATAAAGGGAAGGTTGAGGGTGTTGCAAAATGAAAGGTTTCAAGCTGTAAGGATGCAGGCAGGGGTGGAGGAAGTGCTTTGGGGCAACAAGCCGTCAGCGTGTTTTGGGGCATCAAAAGCAAAGGCAGGCGGTGACAGCTATACCATGTTTAGAGGTAACAGAGATGGTTGGGAATTATAGAGTAGGGCGGGAGATATGAACCACGAAGGGGATGTGTGCATATGCGGAGGCTTGGTACGAGAAGTACTGGAACAGTGGGGGGGTGGGTGGGTGGCGTTGGACAAGGTGTGTACGTATGTGACGTGTAATTTAGGAAATAGTGATCGAAAGGCTTTAGGTGGGACTATTACGGCAGAGGAAATAGAGAATGCGTTAAGGGGAATGAGGAAAGGGAAAGCTCCCGGTATTGACGGTCTCCCGGTAGAATTTTATTTACAACATTGGGCGTTGATAAAGGAATTTATAGTTAGGTTATTTAATAGTATGAAGGAGAAGGGTAAGTTGGGGGAGAAGCAGGAAACAGCAGTTGTAGTGTTGGTCCCGAAGGTCAAGGGGCAGCCCACCCTTCGGGAGTACCGAGCCATATCACTGATGTGTGCAGACTATAAGGTGTTTGCAAAAATTTTAGGTAATAGGTTCAAATGTGTTGTGGAGAGGGTGGTGTCAAAATCTCAGTTTGGGTTGCCGGGAAGGTCGATGATTGAAGGACATGGGATACTGAGAAGTTTTGTGGAAGCTAAGGGTGGGGGTGGAGGGGCGGCTTTGTTGGCTCTAGATTGGCAGGGAGCATATGATAGAGTGGAAAGGGGAGCTTTGCAGGTTATACTTAGGAGACAGGGTTTTGGGGAGGAAATAGTCGAGTGGGTAAATACGTTGTACAAGGGGGCGAAAATGAGGATACAGATTAATGGGTGTATGGGGAGGGAAATTGCAATGGGAAGAGGCCTTAGACAGGGATGCCCCATGTCCCAAATATTGTTTGCGTGTTTCCAGGACCCCTTTTATAGAATGGTTGACCGTAGCTTATGTACGCCATGTGAGGGAAGTGTGGGGGGTGGGAGGGCCTGGCCGGGGTTAATTGGATATGTTGACGACACCACTGTTCTCATTCGTGAAGGGATGTCAATGGGAGTGTTGGACAAGGTGGTGCAATTATTTGGAAGTGCCACGGGTATGCAGGTAAATAGTGCGAAGTCAAGGTGCATGGGGTTGGGTTCTTGGGTGGGGGGTGTGGGGGGGAGATGTAATGTTGTTAAAGAATGGGCGGTGTCTTTAAAGATTTGTGGTATTATTTATAGGGATGACATGGTTGCGGCGCGGGAGGAAAACTCGGATAGGTTATTGGAAAGGATCGTGGGGCGTCTAGGTGTTCTGAGACCCCAGCACCTAACTCTGATACAGCGAGTGATAGTCGTGAACATTTTATTGTATAGTAAGGTTTGGCATGTTGCAGCTGTGTTCCCAATTACAGGGACAGCGATTGCGGGGATACTAAGACGGGTGTACAAATTTTTGTGGGGTTCACGTTGTGATTGGTTACGGAGGGAAGTTGTAATGTTACCTGTAAGTCAGGGTGGGTTGGGGTTGTTGGATTTGAGACGGAGGGCTAAATGTGTGTTTATTAAATGGGAAGTGTTGCATGAGGGTGTGAACGCGGGGCGTTTGGGAAGGATACACGACAGGCTGGGTATGTGGTATCGAGGAATGGAGTTGAGGGAATGTGAAATAGTTTTGAGGGCTGTGATGTTGGTTAGGGAACTGAGAAAGGTTCGTATAAGGGTTTTGTGTAGGTTACTTGTAGGTAGGTGCGTTGTCCCAGTTGAGGGTTTGTTCCCCATGTATGCGTGGAAGAGTATTTGGTTTAGATTTAGTAAAATGAAGTTAAACCCTCGGGTGCGTGAGGTGATGTTTCGTTTTCTGCATGGGATCCTTCCGTCTGGTGAGATATTACGAAACAGACAGGTTGTAGAGGGTGGGGGGTGTGGTATCTGTGGAGGGGATGAGACTGCGTTCCATGTAGTTTACTTTTGTGAAGGGCTAGAGGAGGTTAGGTGCTGGTTAAGTAGGTTGGTACAGAGGGTGGGGGGCCATGGGGTGTCGGTTTTGCGTGCTCTAAGTCTAGATATGGGTGGGTTAAACGAGGGTGTCATAAGAGCTTTAGATTATATCATGGTAGATTATATATATATGTCGTGGGTGATGAGGGGGAGAGGGGATAGTGAAGAGCGAAGGAAGGTTCTTGCTGTAACGTTCTATCGTACGAGGTGTCGTAACAGAGATTTGTATGGGAGGAGGTGGGATCAGGCTTTCTCAGAGGGGTATAGAATGCTAACGTTAGGGATTCTCGTAAATCTGTGATTGGAAATGAGTGAGTGAAGGGGTTTTCATAGGTTGGAGGGAGTCAGGGGGTAACAGCGGGCTCGCCTCCCTGGGGGGGGGTCGTGAGAGTGTTGTGAATGTGGGTTTGGAATGGTTTCCTGGTTTTCATTGAGACTTTATGGCATCCAAGTGTGGATGTAGAGCTCAAGGTCTCGTTATGTTAGATATAACGCTTTTCAGAATGTAGGTATAATATAGTAGATTTTTTATGTATAATTATGATGTGTATCAGTCTTGTATAACATGATTCTTGAGAAATAAGTTCTTTGCGACATGAAGTGTGTTTTAGTTTGTATTTATGTTACGTGCTGGGTTTTTGCACGATGTGATATACTTATATACTGTTTTGCATTGTGCATACAGTGCATCTGATTAATGTGATTTTGTGAAAAATTTTGTATGTACGTGTAGGTGTGTGTGTGTGGATGTGGGTGTGGGTGTGTGGGTGTGTGTGTGTATATATATAAATATATATCCCTTTCTATTGTATTGAGCCTTTGTCATGGGTCAGACGTTATGTAATACTTTATATATGCATGATTGATTCTTTTTAAAGTTTATAATTATGGTCTGTACCCTGATACCGGTTTGGTGTTAATGCAAGTTCTTGATGTTAAGTTTTAGTCTGTATGGTATACAGACATATCTAGACAGTTTAGTGATGTAGTCCATTTGTGTCTGAGATTTGTATATGGGTGTATTGTAACAGTATAGAGCTTAAGTTATTGTGTTCTAAGCTGTATTCTGTTTCTGTTTATTTGTATGTTGGTATATGTACAGCTGTATTGTTAGGGATAAGTATGTAGATTTTCTAGTAAGATTATGATGTTAGGTTTTGGTTTTTTGATTAATGTGAAGGATGGGATTTAACTGATATAACTTCTTTGTATATTTCATGTTCAGGTGTATTGAACCTTTGTCAGATGTCATTTATATGTACAGTTTATATATATGCAAGGTTTTGTATATATGTCAATTCATGACCCTGTGACATGTAATTTGTTTTAGCTATGTTCTTGCTGTAAGTTTTTGTTGTAATATCTTGCGAGCATGTAGGTACAATCCGTTTGTCACTTAATTTGATTAGGTTCCATACTGTTTCTTTATTTTTATGTTAAACTGTATTGGTTTTAAATAAAATATAAAAAAAAAAGTACTAGGGCAGTACACAGTATCGTATCTCTGCATACTCGTGGTTATATACATCAGTGTAGAGACAGGATAGCATAGACGAGCAGGGCACTGAGGCTCGATCATAGTAGAGGAGACTGCATTCCACTCTTAAGTAGTGGTTGTGGAATGCGAGGCAGTATGAACATCTGAGTATTAAACAGCTTAAGGTGTGTAGTGAGGGGGGGGTCTGCGACAGGACATTGTTGCGTCATGCAGTACATCACCCGCACCACACTACCCACTCAACACTCAGCTTGTCTCCTCCTCATACAACAATACTGTGAATACATAAATATAATAATTAGACATGACATGAGTACATATAGTTAATATAGCAAGTAACAAAAGGTATTTGGGCATAAAATTACGTTAATTTAATGTAACTGATAATTATTAAGGACGAGACAGAGCGTCAGCAATTACATTACAAGGACCACTTATGTGTTTTATACTAATAGAATAAGGTTGGATTCTGAGGGCCCACCTCATGATCCTAGCATTTTTACTTTTCATAGTGTTTATGTAGGTGAGTGGATTGTGGTCTGAAAAAACGTTAATTTTAAATGGGGAAGTGCCCAAATACACGTCAAAATGTTCCAAGGACACCACAAGAGCTAGAGCCTCTTTCTCAATAGTGGCATAATTTTTCTGGTGTCGTTTAAGCTTAGATGAATAGTAACATATAGGATGGAGAATGTCAGTGGATGTTGACTGTTGGAGCAGCACAGCACCCACTGCATAGCCACTCGCATCTATATGTAAAAAGAAGGGAAGATTGAAATTAGAACTCTTCAACACAGGAGCAGAGGATAGCAAGCGCTTCAACCTTTTGAAAGAGTCTGAGCAATCTCTAGTCCAGTTGAACTGAACTTTGCTACTAGTAAGCTCAGTGAGAGGAGCTGCAATCTGAGAAAAGTTTGGACAGAACCTGCGATAATATCCTGCCATACCCAGGAATCTCTGTACTCCTTTCCTATCCTGTGGCACTGGAAATTCAGAAATTGCACGAACCTTAGCCTCAATAGGAGCAACCTCACCTTGGCCGATACAAAAGCCTAGATAGGTAATCTTGGCTTGACCAAAACTACATTTAGCTAAGTTAACAGTGAAGTTGTAGTGCGCCAGTCTCTCAAACAATGCTCTGAGACGCGTCAAGTGCTGTTCCCACTCATCACTGTACACCACTAAGTCGTCAAGGTAGGCTTCTACTCCTTCCAAGTTGTGGGTCAACTCGTTCATTATACGTTGGAATGAAGAAGCCGCGTTACATAGGCCGAAGGGAGTGACGAGGTAGTTAAACAATCCATCTTGAACAGTAAAAGCAGATATTTCTTGAGCACGTTCAGTAAGCGGGACTTGATAATAGCCTCGTAAGAGATCTAAACGGCTGACAAACTGGGCTCCTGACACACGATCAATAAGGTCGTCAATGCGAGGTAGAGGATAACCATCAGGCAAGGTGACAGAGTTCACTGGTCCTTCGGTCAACGGAGGCTATGAATACCTTTGTAGACGCATGGTATGAATTACAATACAAAAATGCTGGGATTTCTAAGGGGGCGCTGGGAGAAATGGGTGAATATGTACGTTGTAATCTAGAGTACATGGACAGGTTGGCTTTGAATGGATCTATAAGTGAAGAAGAGATTAGGTTGGCTGTGGAGGGTATGAGTGTAGGGAAGTCGCCGGGGATTGACGGAATCCCTTGTGATTTTTACAAGGACAATTGGGATTGTATTCGCGATTTTTTGGTGATATTATTTAATGCCATGAAAAATAGTGGCATTATGGGACAGCAACAAAGAACAGGGGTGGTTGTTCTAGTCCCGAAAAAAAAATCTGGGAATTATATACATAATTATAGGGCAATTTCATTAATGTGTGGCGACTATAAAATATTTGCGAAATTATTAGGAAATAGGATAAAACGGGTTTTGGAGAGAGTTCTGGACGAGGGACAATATGGTGTGCCAGGACGATCTATGTGTGTGGGACAAGGAATTATTCGCAGGTTCATTGAGGAAAGCGGGAGGGGTAATAAGGGTGGAATATTAGCTTTAGATTGGCACGCTGCATACGATTGCGTGGAGAGAGATGCATTACGGAAGTTTATGCAGTGGCAAGGTTTCGGAAAGGAAATTGTTAGTTGGGCACAGGTTTTGTACGAGCAGGCTACGTTTAGGGTGCAGGTAAACGGTAGGTTGGGAAAAGTTGTTAGGATGCATAGGGGATTGCGGCAGGGGTGTCCTATATCACAAATTCTTTTTGCGTTGATTCAGGACCCGTTTTTTAGAGCCGTGAGGGGGATTGTACGACAGGATGACAAGCAAGGTTGGGTGGGGGTACAATCAGGAATTATAGGTTACGTGGACGACACTACGGTTTTATTTCGTGGAGCCAAGGTTTTAGGAAAAGTGAGCGAATTGGTGGAATGTTTCGGGAAAGCAACCGGAATGACGGTTAATAAGGAAAAATCAATGCTTATGGGGGTGGGGGATTGTGCGGGTGTGGTATTAGGCCAGAGGGAAGGCTGGCCTTTAGTAAATCAAATTAAGGTGTGTGGGATTGTGCATAGGGATAACATACAGGATGCGAGGAAGGTGAATTCAAGTGAGGCTGTAGAGAGGGTTTTAGGTCGTTTAACAGGTTTGAGGGAAGGAGGCTTGTCTATACATCAGCGCGCAATTGTGGTGAATGTGATTTTGTTCAGTAAGTTGTGGCATGTGGCATGTATTTATCCGTTACATCCATATGATGAAAAGCGTTTGTTAACGCGTGTATATAGATATATTTGGGGTTCAGGTTGTGATTGGTTAACGAGGGATGTGGTGTCGCTTCCGGTTGGCCGGGGTGGCCTGGGGCTAATGAATCTGCATAATAGAATGTTAGGCATGTATGTCAAGCATAGCTACTTGAGAGAGGGTAGAATGGCCGGCACGGGTTTGACCTGGATAAGACGGGACTTGGTACGTTGGTTGACCGGCACGGATGTAAAGAGATGTGAGGACATGTTGAGGATGTTAATTTATGTAAAAGATCCACGCAAGATCAAGATCGGCAAATTGGCACTGGTAGAGGGCAGGGAGGTAGTGGCTAAGGTGGAGGGAATATATCCAATATATGCATGGAAGGACATATGGGGTCGTTTAAAAGCATTAAGGTTACGAGCCAAGGTCAGGGAGATAATGTTTAAATTTTTACATAATATACTGCCGTCTGGGGAAGTGTTAGCGAATAGGCGCGTGCAGGAGGGGGGCTGTGTTGTGTGTGTGGAGATCCTGATACGGTCTTTCATGCAGTTTATTTCTGTAAGAGATTGGAACACGTAAGGTTGTGGTTTGGTAGGGTTTTAAGAATGGTGGGTGGGGGTGGGTTTAGTGTCTTAAGAGCTTTAAGTTTAGATGTGGGGGGGTCGAAACACCGGTACAGAATGCAATCGGATATTTAGTGACGGATTTTGTATATACATCATGGGTATATAGGCATTTATCTGTGAGGGAGAGAATCAGAGCACTGGTAGCGATATTTTATGGTACACAGCAGAGAAATAAAGACATTACGGGAAACAGATGGTTATTCTTATTTTCAAAGGGATATTGCAGATTCAAGGTCAGGGATTTATGGGAGTTAATACCTTAAAGGGTACACGAAGCTGGCTTCTTGAATATGTGTGAGTGAAGGTGGCATACGATTGGTATGGGTGTGGTTTAATGTATAAATGATAGGTATGATCGTTAGTTTGGATGATGTTTTATTCAAACAAATATATATACAATTGCTTGGAAACTAATTTTTGTTCTTAAATTGACGTGGTTAAGAGAGTGGGTCTCTTGTGAAGCAAACTCATGACTTGCATGACAGGTGTTATGTAAAAGCACCTTGTGCAACTTATATATATAGTTTTTCATTTTATACTTTCCTTGTATCAGCCATGTGGCTGATACCTGGTAACGTTCTGCTTGGGGTCTCCTGGGATATATGTTTTGGAATATGACCAGATATGAGGGTAACAATTTTGTATTTTGTGTACATAATCTCTCATAATGTGTGTGTGTATATGTGATAAGAATGTGGTGTGTGTATGTTGCATAATGTTACTTGTTTGGCAATTCAGAATTATCTCATGCTATTAAGTGGAACCCTTTGTGTAATGTACTGAATATTTTTGTATCTTTGCAGTAGTCAAGTAAATTGAGTACCAGTTTCATTACATATCGTTCGTTTTTGGATAATTTGTTATATATGCACTTGTTTATGTATTATGTCTTTACAAAGGTTTTATTGACATAAAATCAAACACTAAGGCATATTATTGATGAATAGTTTCTCTTTGTTTATAATGTATATAAGAGGGTTTTAATTAAGGTAACGATGAATTTGTATATTCTTGTGTTACCTTAGGATAGGTACATAATGAATAGGGGTCGGACGAATATTTATAACCGTTCTAGTGTATATATTGACAATTGTAATTATACTTACTATGAATGTAATGATAGGTAATCCTATGATTATTTAATGTATTGTATTTTTTTAAATTATAAAAAAAAAAAAATTATGTATGGTGAGGGTTTACGATTTTTTCTTTCTGTAAGGCTAGGATCTCAATACAATAAATAACAAAAAGGCACAATACCGTGACTGGAACGATACACAAATAACCCGCATATAAAAGACAGAAGCTTACGACGACGTTTCGGTCCGACTTGGACCATTGACAAAGTCACACTAACAGAGGAGGAGCAGGACGGCTATAGCCGTCCTGCTCCTCCTCTGTTAGTGTGACTTTGTCAATGGTCCAAGTCGGACCGAAACGTCGTCGTAAGCTTCTGTCTTTTATGTGCGGGTTATTTGTGTATCTCAATACAATGATTTCTGTTTATGATGTGGACGGATCTTGTTAATGTAATTTGACTACAGGAAATTCTTTATAACCAATGTTAGTAATCAAACTGTTCCATGTTTACATAATGTACTTATTGCACTTGTAGTTTGTTTTGTAAGTCGTGAGGCAGTTATAACCTTGACCATTTTAAGTTTTGGGAACAGATGTATCATTGTAGTTTATGCTTCATATTCTTACGTGTTGGAAGATTTATACTTTTGGACAGCATTATAGATGTGTTAGGGTTAACTTAATTTATTGTGCACTCTTGTGGTTCTATTTTTATGTTGTACTTTTCAGATAGGGGGAGGTTCTGTCTGGGGAAGGGGGAGGTTCTGTCTGGGGAAGGGGGGGGTTTAGTTTGCAGGGTTACGGTATGTAACATACTGTGCTCTTTTGAGTTATTACCTTATGACGTTAAGTCATAGTACAGAATATCTGGTTTTACTTTTGATGTAGTTAGTACGGAAGTTTGTATCAATTCTCTCCTTAATTTGGTTGCCGTTTGTGTTTTCATTAGATAATATTTGTTACATGTATAATTATTTATATTTGTATGTGGTATTATATGGCCATGGAAAGTTTTACATTTGTTGACGGATAAGGCCTGTTTGTTTGTTTTTTTATGTGATGTGATGTACTTTTTAAATAAAATAAAAAAAAATCAGTGCACATCCTGAAACTACCGTCAGGTTTAGGCACTAAAATACAGGGAGATGCCCATGGACTTTTACTGCGTTCAATAAGTCCGTGAGATAACAGAAAATCAACCTCTTCTCTCAATGCTTTATGCTTCGTTGGACTCATTCTATATGGTGATTGCTTAATGGGTGATGCTCCCTGTACATCAACGTCATGTACACCCAGAGTACAACGTTTAGGAACATCACCGAACAATTCAGGGAAATGCAAAATCATGTTTTTAATATCACCAGCTTTATCAATCCCAAGGTTACTAAGAAAATCGTCTAGTGATTGTAGAGTCACGGAATTTTCTAAACGAACCTCTATACCTCTAGAGATGTCAGGTAGACTGACGTTTTCTTCCTCTGTCCTAGGAAGAATAGAAGTAGTAGGTAGAGGACTAGCGTAGTATGCCTTAAGCTGGTTAACATGGTACACATGATTAGATTTCTTTTTCCCAGGCGTACGTACCAAATAATTTACATCGCTAAGCTTTTTCACTACTTCCAGGGGACCATCATACCTGGCTTGTAGAGCATGTCCTGGTACTAATTTCCGAGCCATCACCTTATCTCGTACTTTAAAAGAACGAGAGACAGCATGCTTGTCATAATGTTGCTTCATTCTAGCTTGGGCTGAAACTAGGTTTTTCGAAGCTAGCTCTCTAGCGGCTGTCAAATGTTGCTGCATTAATGAAGGTGAAGTACTCAATGATGGATTTGATTTTCCTGTCCACACATCTTTCAACACTGCGAGAGGACCACGCACTTGGTGTCCGAATATTAATTCAAATGGACTAAATCCGAGACTTTCTTGCTTACTTTCTCTCATAGCGAACAGAAGAAAAGGTATACCCTCATCCCAGTCTAGAAAAATGTTCACAATAAGCTCTCATCATGGACTTCAGTGTCTGATGAAATCTCTCTAGAGCACCTTGTGACTGTGGATGATAACTGGTTGAAAGTACAGACTTTATTCCTAGGTGGGATAATGCTTCTCGAAAGATCTTAGAAGTGAAGTTAGATCCCTGATCTGATTGTATCTCTCGTGGCAATCCAACCTGGGAGAAAAATTTCATCAGCGCTCTCACAATAGCACAAGCATTAATTTTTCTCATAGGAATAGCTTCGGGATAGCGTGTTGCAGCGTCCATAATAGTAAATAAGTATTGGTTTCCTAGTTTGGTTCTAGGCAAAGGACCAACACAATCAATAATAAGACGTGAGAATGGTTCACCATGCACGGTGATAGGAATGAGAGGCGCAGGTGGAGGTGTGTGCACTGGCTTGCCTGTCACTTGACACACGTGGCAATGTCGCACATGATCAGCTACTGTTTCCTTCATCTTTGGCCAAGTAAAATGTTTTGCCAGTTTACCGAGTGTCTTCTTGACACCCAAATGTCCTCCTATGGGACTATTGTGAGCAAAATCAATGGCTTGTTCACGAAATGTAACTGGTAACACTACTAGATGCTTGACTGTGGTGGAAACACTATCAGCTGACAACTTACATGTATTTTTCTCCATCAGTACACCGTTACTATAATAGTAACAATTATCGAGATCCTTTGCTTCACTCTCAGTAACTGCTATATCTCTCAGTCTTTCCAGTGACTGATCAACAAACTGATCCTTGATTAAATCATCATGAGTTAGAAATTTAACGTCAGTTGTGTCCTGACTAGGTTGATGACCGGGGGGAGTCAGTGTTAATGATCCTGGGCGCAGAGCGTCACTAAACAACATATTCAACCCCAAATCATTGTCATCAACTAACTCAACAGGAGACAAGGATGGTTGTTGAATCTTTGACATAGCTCTAGTAATTGCGCTGAGAGGAAATAAAATAGGTTTCTCTCTACAAGCTTCAATGGCATAATTATCATCAGTGTTATTATCAATCACAAGTGGTTCTTTACATATACCAGCATGAAGGATATCGTTCCCTATCAACAAGTCCACTGACCTGATGGGAAATACACCACTGGATATACCCACTGAAATATAACCAGTATAATAGCTTGTTTCAATATAAACTTTGTGCAGAGGCACTTTTATAACAGCCCCTCCATAGGCTTCTAACAATACATCTATCTTGCAATAGGTATCGTCAGTTATGGGCAGTACATCTTCTCTTAATAACGTGAGATAACTGCCAGTGTCTCTGAAAGTAATTATCTCAGTCAGATGTGATTCGTCAAATCCTATTCTGCCTCTTGAAAAGTAAGGACTCATCGCTGAACGAATCTTTTCGTCAGATACACTTTCTGACGCTAGTCATCTATCCTGAGTAACATTATCTAAAACAGTAGGATAAGAGGAATTGCTAGGATTTTGGTGCCTTTGTTGCTCGGAAGAGGATACGACTTGAGTGGGGGCGCCAGCCGCACGACTGTATCTCGTATCTCTTTCTAACTTATAGCAATACTCTCTAGTATGTCCTTTCCTGTTACAATAGGTACATTTAACTTTCTTCTTCTCGATACCAGATTTCTGTCTAGCCACAGAGACAGATTCAGGATTGTGAGTTTTCCTGGTAAAGGTACGAGAAGTTACAGTAGCAGGTACATCAGGCCGGCAATGAGCAGCTGATTTAGGTTGCCAACTTCTAGGACAATCTTTAGTTACCTTGTTTCTTTGTGTTTTAGTACATACAAGTTTGTAAGAAATCTCGTAATTGTCTGCTAATGCTGCAGTTTCCAGAATATCTGAGGTAGTATGATCGATCAGATATTCTTGTATGTCAGCAGGCATACAGTTGTTAAACTCTTCGTGTAGTAACAACTGAACAAGACTGTCGTAGTTGTTACACTTGGCAGACCTAACTTTTTGATTATAATAATAATTAGTCAACTTTTTGATTATAATAATAATAATTGGCAGACCTACACCACCTCTGAAATGCAACTTTTTTCTCACGGGCAAACTCTACACAAGTTTGATCTTGTCGTCGTTGTAACGTACGAAATGCTCTTTGATAACTTACAGGTAACAAGTTATATGTCTCTAGAATAGTTTGTTTGACAGCGTCATAACTAATGTACTTGGTAAATGGCAAAGCTGCAGTACAGGTTTGAGCTCTTCCCGTCAAAGCAGTATGCAATAATGTTGCCCAGTGCTTACGTGGCCAATTCATAGCACGTGCCTGGTTCTCAAACACATCAAAATATGTGTCTAAGTCACTTTCAAAAAACTTAGGAACCATGGATGCAGCTTTCTGCACATTAAATGTGTCCTGTGATATATCAGTCTGTTGTCTTAACAGACGAACATTTTCTCTTTGGAAATCTTCTTCGTTCAATTTCCTCTGTGCCTCTATTTGTGCAGTCTGCAACATAAGGAGGCGTTCAAACCTCTCAAACTGTTCCTGAGAGATAGGACCAGTGGGTAATGGAGGAGTAGGGAAATTAACATGGTCTGGACGGTCCTTAGGTCGGACACTTGGTCCAGCCGTCTCTAGAGAGTCTAGATCTGGTCTAGGATAAGTAGATACAGGTGTATCATACACTGTACTAGTATTAGGCTGTGTCATCCAACCAGCTACACTCTGTACTATTGTGTCAGTGAGGGAAGGCGTGAGCGAGAACTGAGCTACACTAGGCTCGGACACTAGGCTCACTTCTGCCTTAGTTGCTCTTTCTTCAACTTCAAATAGAGCCATACTTCCTAATTGTGACACTAGGCTTTCTGAATCTGAATCATAATCAGACATCTCTGTATGAGCAGGAAACAATATATCTTTAATTAACGCTCTGACAGTTTCAGCTGTGTAATTCCTGTTATACGTCACACCGAGATATTTGGCTACTTGCCAACACGTCTGAAGTTTTAATGTATTTAACTCAGACAAAGTCAGAGTATCAATTAACTGTTTCACTTTGGCATACATCACGAAAATAATTGTACTACGAGAGAGTGATTATGGGAAACTATAATCCTGCTAGGAGTTTTAGTGTTGGTTGTCTTAGAGCTAGAACTCATAAATAGTATTTCCATCTCCTTGGATCAAGAGACTCAGTCAGGTACATACATCCACCTGGTATGTTGTACAAGACTAAACTCAAAGTCTTCAGATTAGGAAAGTACTCAAAGTGTTTGATCATAGAAGTACTAGTATGTCAAACTGGACAATTTCTCCAACACCTTGGATCAAGAGCCTCCCGGACAGGCCCCCATTTGTTACAAAAAACGCGATTCTAAAAGCTTAGAGATCTCCAGTGAATACTAGAACGGACTGCCCTTCTAGCATCCAGCCTGTTACTGGGTTTTCGTAACAAGTAGTCAGTATCCTTGTCCAATTATCCATTAAAATTCAGTATTATTCAATAGTGCTTCAGGATTACAACTGGTAGGCTACTAACTAGAGAAATTAAAATTTAATAAATTTATTAAGTCTAGAGGTATATTATC
>NC_091311.1:6825941-6885941 GCF_038502225.1 Cherax quadricarinatus | reverse complement strand
CTATTTTTGGTATATGTGAACGACATGACGGAAGGGTTAGACTCAGAAGTGTCCCTGTTTGCAGATGATGTGAAGTTAATGAGGAGAATTAAATCTGATGAGGACCAGGCAGGACTTCAAAGAGACCTGGACAGACTGGACACCTGGTCCAGCAAATGGCTTCTCGAATTTAATCCTGCCAAATGCAAAGTCATGAAGATAGGGGAAGGGCACAGAAGACCACAGACAGAGTATAGGCTAGGTGGCCAAAGACTGCAAACCTCACTCAAGGAGAAAGATCTTGGGGTGAGTATAACACCGAGCATGTCTCCGGAAGCACACATCAATCAGATAACTGCTGCAGCATATGGGCGCCTGGCAAACCTGAGAACAGCATTCCGACACCTTAGTAAGGAATCATTCAAGACACTGTACACCGTGTATGTCAGGCCCATACTGGAGTATGCAGCACCTGTTTGGAACCCGCACTTGATAAAGCACGTCAAGAAACTAGAGAAAGTACAAAGGTTTGCAACAAGGTTAGTTCCAGAGCTAAGGGGAATGTCCTATGAAGAAAGATTAAGGGAAATCGGCCTGACGACACTGGAGGACAGGAGGGTCAGGGGAGACATGATAACGACATATAAAATACTGCGTGGAATAGACAAGGTGGACAAGGACAGGATGTTCCAGGGAGGGGACACAGAAACAAGAGGCCACAATTGGAAGTTGAAGACACAAATGAGTCAGAGAGATAGTAGGAAGTATTTCTTCAGTCATAGAGTTGTAAGGCAGTGGAATAGCCTAGAAAATGACGTAGTGGAGGCAGGAACCATACACAGTTTTAAGACGAGGTTTGATAAAGCTCATGGAGCGGGGAGAGAGAGGGTCTAGTAGCAACCGGTGAAGAGGCGGGGCCAGGAGCTAGGACTCGACCCCTGCAACCACAAATAGGTGAGTACAAATAGGTGAGTACACACACACACACACACATTTACATTGTTGGTTCTCTTGACTGACACTGTGAGGGAGAGAAGCACTGTTACCGTTAATCAACCTGTGATACAATGTAAAAAACAGACTTGTAAAAAATTTATTACCAGCATCGGCCGCACAAACTGTTTTCTTCTGTTATACTTATTGTTATTAAGTTGAAGAAGCAAGAAATACAGAGTTGACTTGTGTCTAACTTCCTGTCCTCTTCACTCGTTCCACAAAGCCTGAAGTCTGAACGTAACATGTTAGGTAAGTGGACACGAATAATGTGACACTTTATTATGGCTCCTGGGGAGCGAAACGTTGCAACAATAAAATGCCACATTAGTTGCATCTGTATCCATTTACCTAATAATTTGCAGGTATTTCTTCCATTGTTACTGAGTGTAAAATGATTTTTCTAAGGAGCCAATCACACATTTTCGTAAATTACTGCAAGATAAAGGTTAATTTTTTGTGTGTGAATTTCCCGTCTGATGGGTCTCAGGGATCATGACACAGTCGACGACTTGACTAAACTAGCATTAACAGATTGTCGAATACAGTTGAGGTTTCTTCATCAGATGTTAATTTTTTTAGTAAGCTTCTAGCAAACGAGTTTGAAGGAATTAAAACTGAGACAGGAACTAGCAGATCCAACACCCGAGACAGAATTGAATCAAGCAAAACATGTCTATAGTTAAAGCTAGAAAATCATTAGAAGACAAGCCAGGCTGTATCTCTGGTAGCATAGATTGTATGGAGGTGTCAGTGACATGATACATAAAGTGTATGGACAGAGACAGGACCATTCACTCTAACAATACATTTTATATTATGCAAACTATACAAGAAATTGGAATTACTTCGTTGTTAATGATAAGATATCTGCAGTCTTGAGATTGTATACCTTGCACAAGATGAATGGACTGACTGCTATTTGGTTAGACTGGAGAAATAATGAACAATATTTTAACAGGAGAACACTAGAATGGAGGAACACTGAAGAAGGCCTACTGGCCCATACAAGGCAGGTTCTTATCAAAAGCATCACTACCCAAAGCCTCACTACCCTTATCCACAATATTAATCAAACCCAGCTCCTTCCACTCATATATTCCATGATGTTCTCTGCAAAGCTGACCGTGAACTTACCAACCAACACGATCTTCTGCAGTTCTGCTCTCACCACGACACCAAAACTAAACGTGGTGTAATTACAGACTTTTTTCTCCGTGCACTCACAATCTGCAGCAGTGAGTTCCTTGAGGAAGAATATTCTCTTACTGAAACAAGTATTTTCTAAACTTTATTATCCTCGTCACTTTATTAGAGACTACAGACAACGGGCATATAACATCTTTAACACACCCAGAGAAGAGATACATAGTCCTCCCCACCAACTCCATTTCCAAACACGTTTCCAACATCTTTTCCAAAACCTCATTCCAAGTATCTACTCCACACCCACCACCATCAAGGATATCACCAGCAATAGACAGGACAAGCTTCAATCCTCTCCAGGGGTATAAACAGTCCCTCGTAATGGCTGCAGCAAATTATATGTAGGCGAAACATCCAGAGACCTCCAAACACGCATTTCCAAACACCAGTACGCAGGCAGATCTGACGATCCAAGGAATGCCTGTGTTCAACACCGAAATTCACACAACCATTTAATTAATCAACTACAGAAACGCAAGACTTATCGCCACAGAAGACAACACTCAATTCCGAAGAATCCTGGAATTATCACTTATCTCTATATCCAACAACTTCAACCAAAACAACGGCTTCTATAATATAGTTGAACCACTTGCCAAGAAACTTCATCGCTATCCCACATAAGAACATGAGAATCGAGGAACACTGCAGAAGGTCCATGGTTTCTGCTTACCATGACTCCCAGGTCCTTTTCACACTGTGTGATCAAGCTCTACTTCACCTAGTTTATAACTTCGAGGGTTATTTTCAATCTCAAGGACTAGGACTTTACACTTGTCCACATTGAACTTCATCTGCCACTTTTCAAACCAAGACATTAATTTGTCCAGATCCTCCTGGAGTTCATTGGTATCCTCCTCAGAATCAATCATTCGGCCTATTTTTGTATCATCAACAAATTTGCTCATGTCACTTGTAATTCCTGCATCAAGGTCATTAATGTAAATTATGAACAACAATGAATCTAAAACTGTTCCTTGTGGAACGCCACTAGTGAGTAATCCCCATTCAGATTTGACCCCATTACTGGAAACTCTGTTGTCTATTGGTAAGCCATCACTCTATCCATGCTAGAACTTTACCTCCTATGCCATGAGCTGCCACTTTTCTTAAGAGTCTTATGTGAGATACTCTATCGAAGGCTTTACTGAAATCCAAAATAACCAATATAATATTCTTTATTACTGCCTACTGCCTCAAATGTTTTATTGAAGAACGTCAGTAAATTTGTCAGGCAGGAACGACCTCTCGTGAACCCATGCTGAGATTCATTAATCAATTTATGCTCTTCAAGATGACTTCTAATAATATCAGCTGTAATTGATTCTAATAACTTGCCTACTATAGATGTCAGGCTTATTGGACGGTAATGTGATGGAATGGACTTATCCCCTGATTTAAATATAGGAACTACATTAGCCAGCTTCCACATCTCTGGCACAACACCAGTTAAGATGGACGCATTAAACACACTCGTTAATGGCTGACTAAGTTCCATCTTACATTCTTTAAGTACCCTGGAACGACGGGTACCGGGGACTTATTCTGTTTCAATTTATCTATCTGTTTAATACCCATGTCCCTCGTGACAATAATATTAGTTAGTTTGAATTCTTCAAAAAGTAAATAATTGTTAATTTCTGGAATCTCATTTACGTCTTCTTGTGTAAAGACTCACAAAAAATAATCATTAAATAGAGAACACATTTCCAGTTCGTTACCCGTCAGCTGTCCATTAAAAATTTTCAGAGGTCCTACTTTTTCCTTCATCTTCGTCCTATACACTTGAAAGAACCCTTTTGGATTAGTCACGTTTAGCTTTTCTAACCCCCTTTTTACTTCTCTTTTAAACTGAACATATTGGTAAATAAGGTTAATCTCACCTCTTTTGATGTGCCTATAAATTCCTTTTTTCTACCCTAATAGATGCGTTAGCCTCCTGTTAACCCATTTGGGATCATTATTATTTGACCTAATTTTCTCTCTGTAGAATATATATACTCTGTGCACGTTGTTCATTATTTAGAAAAAACTCGTAAACGCAGATCCCTTCGTAATTGTAAGTATGATCATCGTCAATAAAATCATTAGCTAGATAACCCCAGTCGAGATTAGACAGGTGTTCCCTAAGTCCATTATAATCGGCAGATTGAAAATCAGGGACTTTTACCGTATTATCCTCATTCTTGTACTCCCAGGTAATATTAAAAGTATTATTTACAAGTGTTTCTTTATTTGACAAGACTAGGTCGAGAAAATTGTTACCCCTGGTAGGCTCTGTTACACACTGCTGCAGAAAACAGTCCTGAACTACTTCCCGAAAGTCACTGGACTCCAGATTACCAGTCAAAGAAGTCCAGTCATTTTGACTAAAATTAAAATCCCTTACAATCACTATGTTATTGTGTCTAGAAGCCCTAACAATTTCGTCCCAAAGAAGTCTCCCTCTAACGTGATCCAAGCCTGGAGGTCGGTATATTACACCTAGAATTAGTTTTTCTTGACCTTCAACAAACTCAACCCAAACAGATTCTGTTACTAATCCATCTATTTTTATACCTGTTTTTACGACAGTAAGCTGCAAAATTAACATTATAGTATAGAGGGAGCTACAGTATTAACATTACATTATAAATGTAGCTACAGTATTAACATTTCAATATTTCAATATTTTCTCGAACATATAATGCAACTCTTCCCTCCTTCCCATTATATCTATCCACATGAAACAACGTAAACCCTTGAATCTGACAGGAATCATATCCCGACTCTTTAAATCATACCATGTTTCAGTTATTGCAATAACATAAAAAATCCCAGCACACGCTACCAAACGTAATTCATTAGTCTTATTTCTTGCACTTCGACTGTTAGTATAAAATACATTCAAATGTTTTTTCTTCTGCACCTTTTTCCTATTCACCTTCGCTTTTACACAATTTCTTTGATCATCATTACCCAGTGTTACTCCCTGACTGTAATTATTAAAAATTTATAATATGAAAGCCTAAGTCAATATATCCACATTCATTATTTTCCATTCCTAGACCCATGCTTCTAATAAATCCTAGTTTAAAGTCCTAATAACACCCTCGACTGAGCTAGCAAGCAAACCCACACCTGCCCTAGATAAGTGAACCCCCATCCTTGGCATACATGTCATTTCTACCATAGAAATGGTTCCAGTTGTCAATGAATGGTACTGCATTATCCTTACAGTGTTTGTCCAGCCAACAATTAATGCTAATTGCTCTGGACAATCATTCAACCAACCAACCATTAAGCGGTAGTACCTTTAATTATCTTGAGAACGCGTCTCCATATTGTATTGTGTATGTTAGTGATGTGAAGAAGTCCTATCATATGACTGACTTGTATCATTACAACAATGTAACTATGCCGATAGGGACACGTAATAACCACTGTGTCCTTAGCAATCCTCCTCTCGTGCGTTACCACTCACACGACCAACTACGGACCACAGCAGCTCAGCACGGCTGCCAGTACGGCAGGGTACGTTAGTGTTTTCCGGTTTTCGTACCTGTCAGAAATACCATCTCGTAATTTCGTATCGTAACATATTTTTTCCCCGTAAAGTTAGGGCACCATATACCTTTTCTGCACTTTTAAGGAAATATATTTTCCAAAACTGAGCCAGTTAAATAATTTTACCTCCATTGGGTTTTGTAGACAAATTAGTACTAGGCAATAGTTATTAATTCTTACAGTGCTAGTAAAGACCATTAAACGTAACATCCGTAAGTTTAATGTAGTAAATTCTACCCTAGTTACTTCTAACTATACCTGCCTCCTCACAGCCTAGTAATCCTGTTACGTAATCCCCACATTGTTCAGTGTTTAGTAAATTCTTATCCAATACCCCCAACCACAGCTACTGCCTGTATATTTGACTGGAGAAGCCTGCTGTGTAGACGAAACATTTCGGTCCATAAAGATACCCATCTGAAGCACATGTGTGTCTCTCTTCAACTTGTCATACAGTATTATGCACCATTCTCAACAGATCTCTGACTACATCCTTGTGCACCCTGTCTATCCTCTCCACTTCCTCCATTCTTCATACAAAGAGAGTATATACAAAACTATGCAAAGAAAGTGTATACTTTTGTATACAAAAGTATACAAAGGAAGCGTATACAGAAACGTATAAACAAACTCAGTGTTTATTTGGATAACTGATATGGCACTTTCCAGCCGGCAATTTCGCCTGCCTTGGAGGACGCCGGTAACAGCGGCGTCCTCCAAGGCAGAACAATATTCCAGCCTACAGAAAGAGAGAGAACGAGTGACCTGAAGAGTGTCATCACAGGCTTGCAACTTCTCTTTCTGAAAGTTCTAGTTATCCAACCTGCTTTTTGAACTTTTCTCCTGCTATGATGTAAATATTTGTAGTGGATGTAGACAGGTGCTTGAAAAAGATGAGTAAGGTAACACTTGGACATATTTACTCAATGACATTTCGGCCCTGGGAACCTGATCACCTCTAACATACACACCTAAGGAATAATATGTATATGTATGAAGGTGAAGAGTGAGTCAGGTATGACCTGCTGACAACATGAAGGTGAGATGAGAGAGCCAGGGAGTGACCTGCTGATAACTTGAAGGTGAGATGAGAGAGCCAGGGAGTGACCTGCTGATAACTTGAAGGTGAGATGAGAGAGCCAGGGAGTGACCTGCTGACAACATGAAGGTGAGATGAGAGAGCCAGGGAGTGACCTGCTGACAACATGAAGGTGAGATGAAAGAACCAGGGAGTGATCTACTGACAACATGAAGGTGAGATGAGAGAGCCAGGGAGTAACCTGCTGACAACTTGAAGGTGAGATGAGAGAGCCAGGGAGTGACCTACTGACAACATGAAGGTGAGATGAGAGAGCCAGGGAGTGACCTGCTGACAACATGAAGGTGAGATGAGAGAGCTAGGGAGTGACCTGCTGACAACATAAAGGTGAGGTGAGAGAACCAGGTGGTGACCTGCTGACAAAACGTGAAGGTGAGGTGAGACAGTCAGGTAGTGACCTGCTGACAGAACACAACTTAAGTATAGGGTAAGAGATCAAATCAAGCACACGGGAAGATGATACTATCAAGAGACTTGGTAAACACGAGATGTATAAGGATGCTGCTGGCCTAACATCCCATACTGCTTTACAATAAACTGTTTTGCAATAAATGAAAAGAATCCACTCTAGAATAACGATAAAAGTACAGTACAGTAAATACATATACCATAAACATTGCTGTTTATTATCATTATCACATAATTAATGAAGGTATCTTTAAAATAACAACCTGGATGACTACCAATAAACACACAAACATTATGTTTGAAAACAGAGCAAGTAATGTCCCACTAATTATTGTAACTCAATGGGGGGAAATTTCTGGGTCTCCACCTTGACACCAACTTGAAATTCAACGTCCATATTCAACACATTGCAAAAAAAATGTCCAAAAATGTCATTCTCTCGAAGATACATTATCATGTACCACAAACATCTCTACTTCAAACATTTAAAGGTGATGTGTTTACCTTAAGGTTAACAACTTGTTACGGGGCCAAGGAATTTTTTTTTTAGAATTTAAAATCGAAGTTGGTAGGTAAGACACATAGACAACAGTTAGGCAACTTTATTCCGAAACGTTTCGCCTACACAGTAGGCTTCTTCAGTCGAATACAGAAAGTAGACAGGAACAGTAGAGATGTGAAGACGATGTCATCAGTCCATCACCCTTGAAGTCGTAAAATTTGAGGTTGTCAGTCCCTCAGCCTGGAGAAGTTCAGTTCCATAGTCAGGAACTTTCGCCTACTGTGTAGGCGAAACGTTTCGGAATAAAGTTGCCTAACTGTTGTATATGTGTCTTACCTACCAACCTGTCGGTATTGTATACCATTTGAATGTTCAAAATCGAAGTTGAAAAATTATGGAAAATAATGTTTCTCTTATGAAAAAAATATTGCATAATTCCGGCAACATGTTGATGCAATCAGATTATTTATGTCATATTTCTATGTACGTTTTTTTTTTTTTTTTTTTTTTCAAAAAATTAATTTTTATGTTTTTTTCTGTCATCAAGAGGACATGTTGGCAATTAGTGTTATTTTTTACTCCAAATTTTACTATTGATATGATTGTTTAATACAAAATACTCAACATGGCAACTTCTGTGAGGACTAAAGTGAAGAGCACCGAGTGTTGTGAGGCAGTAGTCTGAGGACTGTCAACAAGGATGGGGGTCAGTAACACGTAGCCTGAGGACTGCTAACAAGGATAGAGGTTTGCAACACGTAGCCTGAGGACTGTCAACAAGGATGGGGGTCAGTAACACGTAGCCTGAGGACTGCTAACAAGGATAGAGGTTTGCAACACGTAGCCTGAGGACTGTCAACAAGGATGGGGGGTCAGTAACACGTAGCCTGAGGACTGCTAACAAGGATAGAGGTTTGCAACACGTAGCCTGAGGGCTGTCAACAAGGATAGAGGTTTGCAACACGTAGCCTGAGGGCTGTCAACAGGGATAGGGGTTTGCAACACGTAGCCTGAAGGCTGTCAACAAGGATAGAGGTTTGCAACACGTAGCCTGAGGGCTGTCAACAGGGATAGGGGTTTGCAACACGTAGCCTGAGGGCTGTCAACAAGGATAGAGGTTTGCAACACGTAGCCTGAGGGCTGTCAACAAGGATAGAGGTTTGCAACACGTAGGCTGAGGGCTGTCAACAGGGATAGGGGTTTGCAACACGTAGCCTGAGGGCTGTCAACAAGGATAGAGGTTTGCAACACGTAGCCTGAGGGCTGTCAACAAGGATAGAGGTTTGCAACAAGTAGCCTGAGGGCTGTCAACAAGGATAGAGGTTTGCAACACGTAGCCTGAGGGCTGTCAACAAGGAAAGAGGTTTGCAACACGTAGCCTGAGGGCTGTCAACAGGGATAGGGGTTTGCAACACGTAGCCTGAGGACTGTCAACAAGGATAGGGGTTTGCAACACGTAGCCTGAGGACTGTCAACAAGGATAGAGGTTTGCAACACGTAGCCTGAGGGCTGTGAACAGGGATAAGGGTTTGCAACACGTAGTCTGAGGGCTGTCAACAAGGATGGGGGTTTGCAACACGTAGCCTGAGGGCTGTCAACAGGGATAGAGGTTTGCAACACGTAGTCTGAGGGCTGTCAACAGGGATAGGTGTTTGCAACACGTAGCCTGAGGGCTGTCAACAGGGATAGGGGTTTGCAACACGTAGCCTGAGGGCTGTCAACAGGGATAGAGGTTTGCAAGACGTAGCCTGAGGGCTGTGAACAGGGATAAGTGTTTGCAACACGTAGCCTGAGGGCTGTCAACAGGGATAGAGGTTTGCAACACGTAGCCTGAGGGCTGTCAACACGGATAGGGTTTTGAAACAAGTAGCCTGAGGGCTGTGAACAGGGATAGGGGTTTGCAACACGTAGCCTGAAGGCTGTCAACAAGGATAAGGGTTTGCAACACGTATCCTGAGGGCTGTCAACAGGGATACGGGTTAGCAACACGTAGCCTGAGGGCTGTCAACAGGGATAGGGTTTGCAACACGTAGCCTGAGACCTGTCAACAGGGATAGAGGTTTGCAACACGTAGCCTGAGGGCTGTGAACAGGGATAGGGGTTTGCAACACGTAGCCTGAGGGCTGTCAACAGGGATAGGGGTTTGCAACACGTAGCCTGAGGGCTGTCAACAGGGATAGGGGTTTGAAACACGTAGCCTGAGGGCTGTCAACAGGGATAGGGGTTTGCAACACGTAGCCTGAAGGCTGTCAACAAGGATAGAGGTTTGCAACACGTAGCCTGAGGGCTGTCAACAGGGATAGGGGTTTGCAACACGTAGCCTGAGACCTGTCAACATGGATAGGGGTTTGCAACACGTAGCCTGAGGGCTGTCAACAAGGATAGAGGTTTGTAACACGTTGCCTGAGGGCTGTCAACAAGGATAGAGGTTTGCAACACGTAGCCTGAAGGCTGTCAACAGGGATACGGGATTGCAACACGTAGCCTGAAGGCTGTCAACAAGGATAAGGGTTTGTAACACGTATCCTGAGGGCTGTCAACAGGGATACGGGTTTGCAACACGTAGCCTGAGGGCTGTCAACAGGGATAGGGGTTTGCAACACGTAGCCTGAGACCTGTCAACAGGGATAGAGGTTTGCAACACGTAGCCTGAGGGCTGTGAACAAGGATAGGGGTTTGCAACACGTAGCCTGAGGGCTGTCAACAGGGATAAGGGTTTGCAACACGTAGCCTGAGGGCTGTCAACAAGGATAGGGGTTTGAAACACGTAGCCTGAGGGCTGTCAACAGGGATAGAGGTTTGCAACACGTAGCCTGAGGACTGTGAACAGGGATAAGTGTTTGCAATACGTAGCCTGAGGGCTGTCAACAGGGATAGAGGTTCGCAACACGTAGCCTGAGGGCTGTCAACAGGGACAGGGTTTTGAAACAAGTAGCCTGAGGGCTGTGAACATGGATAGGGGTTTGCAACACGTAGCCTGAAGGCTGTCAACAAGGATAAGGGTTTGCAACACGTATCCTGAGGGCTGTCAACAGGGATACGGGTTTGCAACACGTAGCCTGAGGGCTGTCAACAGGGATAGGGTTTGCAACACGTAGCCTGAGACCTGTCAACAGGGATAGAGGTTTGCAACACGTAGCCTGAGGGCTGTGAACAGGGATAGGGGTTTGCAACACGTAGCCTGAGGGCTGTCAACAGGGATAGGGGTTTGCAACACGTAGCCTGAGGGCTGTCAACAGGGATAGGGGTTTGCAACACGTAGCCTGAGGGCTGTCAACAGGGATAGGGGTTTGAAACACGTAGCCTGAGGGCTGTCAACAGGGATAGGGGTTTGCAACACGTAGCCTGAAAGCTGTCAACAAGGATAGAGGTTTGCAACACGTAGCCTGAGGGCTGTCAACAGGGATAGGGGTTTGCAACACGTAGCCTGAGACCTTTCAACAGGGATAGGGGTTTGCAACACGTAGCCTGAGGGCTGTCAACAAGGATAGAGGTTTGCAACACGTTGCCTGAGGGCTGTCAACAAGGATAGAGGTTTGCAACACGTAGCCTGAGGGCTGTCAACAGGGATACGGGATTGCAACACGTAGCCTGAAGGCTGTCAACAAGGATAAGGGTTTGCAACACGTATCCTGAGGGCTGTCAACAGGGATACGGGTTTGCAACACGTAGCCTGAGGGCTGCCAACAGGGATAGGGGTTTGCAACACGTAGCCTGAGACCTGTCAACAGGGATAGAGGTTTGCAACACGTAGCCTGAGGGCTGTGAACAGGGATAGGGGTTTGCAACACGTAGCCTGAGGGCTGTCAACAGGGATAGGGGTTTGCAACACGTAGCCTGAGGGCTGTCAACAGGGATAGGGGTTTGAAACACGTAGCCTGATGGCTGTCAACAGGGATAGGGGTTTGCAACACGTAGCCTGAAGGCTGTCAACAAGGATAGAGGTTTGCAACACGTAGCCTGAGGGCTGTCAACAGGGATAGGGGTTTGCAACACGTAGCCTGAGACCTGTCAACAGGGATAGGGGTTTGCAACACGTAGCCTGAGGGCTGTCAACAGGGATACGGGATTGCAATACGCTCAGATTTGACGCGCCATGTCCGTAGAGTCTTACATAAAACATAAATGTGAATAACTGAAGATTAAGTCACAGACGTTTGTTTTCAGTTTTTAAGAAGAGTAATCATGGGAGTCACGATGTTTTCACACGTTATTGATGATTGATGGTTCTATTTAATTTCAGAGTTGATTTGTAATATGTTTTACCATTTTGATTCTCATTGAATCTTATTCTCCTAAAAAAAATCCATAAAAAACACAATTTTCAATTTTTTATAATGCAATCTATTGCAAATTCCTTCAAAAAACTTTGAAATTTAGATGATCTAAGTTTTTGTCTTTCATCTGAAGTTGAGTAGAACATTGTACATACTACCAGTTATGTTGTGGAGAAATTTTCTCCAGGAGGGGGGTATCAGCCCCCTTCAGCCCCCTTCAGCCCTCTCAGCCTGAGGGGCCACTCAGAAGGGGCGAGCGTCTTGTTTACTGCTAGAGTGAGTAATTGATCACAGATGCTATGCCACGTAATCAAGTGACCTCTGCTCCTTGCAGGGGTGTTACAACGTGTATTTTTATAAGAGACAGTACATCTCTTACTTAGCAGGACAATTAAGGAAAATCCTGCTCCCACTTTATTACCATAGTAAAAATAGTGTACATTGTTGTCTACGCTTAAGACAGCAAGAAACAAACATTCTGTTTTGCTTCATCGAGGAGGTGACAAGGATGCAAGGTATTAGGTCAGCGTTTTTTTTTGTGCTGGGGTCAGTGACGGCATGGAGCACTGTGGCGTCTGGCAGACTATCTTTGACTCTACTACGTGTGACACTGACGTCAGGATACTGATCTGTGCGTTAGTGTGAACAAAGTGTCTCTAACACAAACACTTAGAGAAGTGTGATCAGCTTCTCTTGTGATACATTGTGAACAATAAAGACAAATCTTGTGGAACATAGTGTACCAGTGTGCGTTTCCTAGACAATGGAAGACGTGGACATCCAAGGACACTTCAGCTTCTATCAAGTCACCGATATCTGTCGAAGGTGTTGAGAACACCATAGCTCACGTTACAAAGAGCAAGGTATGTTACGAATTTCTTGTAGATCGGGGGATTGCGCAATTCTTGAGTCACAAGGAGTTTGTAATCAACCTATAATCGGCAGTAAGGTGTGGACTTTTGAGTCCAAACAAGTAAGTATTTCGTCAGCCATCATCGAATGAAATATGCTGACATAACACCCCCTAGGGGTAATTTATACTTACAAATTGTATCTCTTGACAGCCCACTGTTGTGATGGTTTCGACAGCTTCTAGACCTCGTCTGCAGGGGCGGCTGTGTAGACGATTTGCTGTCATTTATCAGTTAAGTGTTTATATTTATAATAAATTAAACACAGCAGGTAAGGCCAAAAATTCTCAACAGAGTTTTTGGTCGTGCTCGAACCGGATAAAGACCACACTGTGGTCCAAACATGTTGTACTACAGTGTACAAATAACCTATGAGCCAAGGTCCTTCGAAAAAAGCTGTAAAACTAGTGTTTTACAATATAAATCAGTATAAATGAGTCCCTTCAGACTCAATCACAGAGAATGGGCAGCCAAAAGAAAACGGGCGCTCACCCAGCGTTCACCCAACGAAAACGGGAGCTGGGTGACTCACCCAACAAGAAGACGGGGGATGGTATCCTGCACCCTCCATCAACTGCTCCAATCTGGCGAAATCGCTGATTAAGACAACACCCAAGTGATGATGTTTGTCTGAGTGTATATATATATACACATAGTGTTTATAATGTTTATAGACAGAAATTAAGAGACAAGATTGTGTTAAAGTTTGTTTCTTATAGATCTACCTGTTATATTAAAGGAACTTATATATAAAGTGTAAGCTTTCAAATATATATTAACAGTGAAATTTATATATGTGTAAGTAATATTCACGTGTGATTACAGTTATACAGTGACATTTATAGTGTATAGTGAATGAAGTGTATAACATCGTTATTTACGATTAATTATCCTGTCAGGCTGACACAGCACACAAGCCATAAACACCAAACACATGTACTGTGTACCCTTCATGGTCATTGACCCTGAGGTTAAGCTTAGTGGGTCAGTAGTGTCTGACTCGATTATTGCTGACTTAAGCATAACATAAACTCAGCTGTCTATAGCAGTACAGTGTTTTAAACACTCTAAGTGTGGTGCTAGAATTTTCAGTATACCATTAAAATGGCTTGTTTGAAAACTCAGTTTCAGTCTTTACAGACTAAGATTACACAATTAGAAAATCTAATTTCAGTCTGTCTAGGATTAACTCAAGATACAAACATAGATTTTGATGATCTTGAGGTCAAGTTTGAATTATTTACACAACGTCTGGAAATAATTAATTCAGACTATACACATTATGAAAATAAATTTCTTGAATCAGATCCATCTGAAGATGAAATTAAAAATGTTTTGGATACTTTTAGTGATCAACAATTAAGGTGGACAGGAGTACAGGCTATCTGCCGTAAAACTCTGTCACAGAGACCTACTGTAACTAGTGGTCAAACACCTGTTACACCTGTAACAACAAGTGTCCCATTACCAAGCTTACCTACATTGTCATTACCTATTTTCCAAGGTCATAATTATGAAGAATTCATTAGTGGTTTTCAATCCATAGTAAATTCACGAACTGACATAGATGAGATTGCCAAGTTCAATTACCTTAAATGTCTTGTGAAGGGAGAACCCTATGAACTGATTAAGTCATTTCCGGTGGTTAAAGGTAATTATCAAATAGCCTTACGTGTCTTAGCAGACAATTACTTCGATGCTGACAAGGCTAGAGTTAGACATGCAGTCTTAATATCAAGCTTGAAGCCACCCAAACATTGTTTTTTAGACTTACAGGCATTTAGAATTACATTAGACAATAGTCTCAGATCTCTAGGTGCTAAATATGACCTAAGACAATGTGATTGGTTTATCAGTGGTATTGTACAAGATAAGTTGTCACCACAAACTATTGAACGATTAAATATTATGTTCAATAAACGCTATTTCACTTGTGAAGAAATTAGCAATGGTTTACAAACAATAGTTTCATGCATGCAAGCAACGAGACAAGATGAAAAATCCACCTATCCCGTGGATAATAAACCTTCAACTCATTATAAAAAGAGTATAACTACTCCCACTAAACCACATAATGGGAAATCCCATATAGGCATTTATCAAGCTGTGAATACAATAGACAGTAAACAGACTGTCACACATAAACGTACTCCAAAATGTGTACTTTGTGATGGAACACATTGGGCACAGTATTGTATTCAAAACACATCAATGGAGGCACGTAAACAACGTATTCATCAGCTGAAAAGATGCATCAAGTGTTTAGGTGAACACAAGGGAGGAAAATGCTCACTGAAGAAGTGTTTTAAATGCAAGGGTATGCATCATACAGCATTATGCCCAAATACTTTTGCTGAACAGCAGCATACTTCCACAGAATCAGGAAGTCAACAAGCAACAGCATTAAATGTGAGAGATAAGTTTAAAGCAACTGCTCTCCCGATAGCTCGAGTTGAGTTATCTAATAAATTACACAAAACCAATGTGCTAACACTATTTGATCAAGGCTCACAAAGGTCCTTCATAAGAAGATCAGTGTTGCAGAAACTGAATAAACAACCCTATGCCAAAATACAGTTAGATATAGCTGGTTTTTTCCACAATTCTGGTAAACAGACATATGACCTAGCCAGAATCACTGTTGGTCTAGGAAACAGGAAAAAGACAGTAGAAGCTGTGGTAGTAGATGATTTGCCTAAGTCTGTGCAGATCCAGGGATTAAAAGAAACAGTTGCAGCACTGAAAGCAGCTAAGGTCAAGTTAGCCTGTCCTGACATACAGACGGACACAATTAGTCCAATTGATTTAATCATTGGAAGTGATTATTATCACTGTTTTGTGCAAAATATAGTAAGTAAACATGATGTTCACTTGCTGAAAACAGCAGGAGGCCACATGATATGTGGTCCCATTCCCTCTCAAAGTGGGAAAGAAGCTGATATTGATTCAGTGGAAAATGTACTAGTTACGAGAATAACCGCTGATCATGTACCACAGCAAAAATTATCATTACTGGAAGAAATGAATGAACCAGTTGATAAGTTGTGGGATTTAGATGCGATAGGTAATGATGTAAATAAACCAAGCCCACAAGAGTCTCAGACTTATAACCAATATTTGGACACTGTCAAATATAAAGATGGACAGTATTGGGTTAGGTTACCATGGAAATTAAATCCACCACATCTGCCTAGCAATTATCGCATGGCTTTCGGACAAATGAAAGCACAAATACATGAGCTCAGGAAGAATCCAGAGCTACTGACTGTCTATGATAATATCATACAAGAACAGTTGGACAATAAATTCATTGAGGAAATAGTCGAAGATAAGTTGAAGACAAACGCTCATTATCTCCCGCACCATGGAGTCAGAAAAGATTCTGAAACCACTCCACTACGTGTTGTATATAATTGCAGCGCACGTGCAAATAAAGATGTAGCAAGTCTTAATGACTGTCTGATGACCGGACCCTCACTAACTGAGAAGCTTGGAGACGTGCTTATGAAATTTCGCACAAACCCATATGCCTACACGGCTGATATTTCCAAGGCTTTCTTAAGAGTAGGACTACAAGAAATAGATAGAGATTATACTCGATTCTTGTGGCCTGAAAATCCACATGATCCTCAAAGTCCTGTGAAAACTTATCGTTTCAAATCCGTATTATTTGGTGCAACATCCTCTCCATTCTTACTAGAATCTACTCTAAATACACATTTGAAGAAATCTGAAAGTCCCTTCAAAGAAGTCTTAAAGAAAAGTTTCTATGTGGACAATCTTCAAGGTACTGTGAATAAAGAGGAGGATTTGAAATCCTTATACAGAGAAGCTAACAAGGAGATGAAAGAAGCAAATATGCCTCTAAGGATGTGGAATACAAATTCAAAGCAATTAAGGGAACTTATCAAAGAAGATTTCCCTGAAACTGAAATTCCTGATTGCAACAATATGCTGGGACTTAATTGGAACACACAGGAAGATACTTTGAGTCTCAAAAGGATAAACAATAAATCATGCAGTACACTCACTAAACGTAGTTTACTGTCAGAGGTATCACAATGTTTTGATCCTCTAGGACTCGTCTCACCAATTACCATAAAAGGTAAAATGCTTATGCAAGATGCATGGAAACTCAAAATTGGATGGGATGAGAACTTGCCTCTAGAAATGAGTCAAGCATGGGATGAAATATCCAAGGAGTTTAATCAACTTCATCAAATTAAATTTCCCAGACAAATAGGTCAAGAGGGAAACAAGTACACATTACATGTGTTCTGTGATGCGTCAACCAGAGGTTATGGCGCTGTAGCTTACATGAGTAATGCTGAAGGAAGTACACTAATTACTTCAAAGGCCAGGGTAGCACCCTTGAAGGTCAGAACAGTACCACAATTGGAACTGACAGCACTCTATGTAGGTACAAAATTAGCTGTCTATCTCAACAAAGTACTTGATCATCTCACTATTGAGAAAACCGTGATCTGGACTGATAATGAAGCAGTTCTCCAGTGGTTAAGAAATAATAAGAGTAAGCTGGTCTATGTACAGAACAGAGTAGCAGAAATAAAAGAGATGCAGAGAGATTATCTCTTTCTTCACGTCTCTACCCAAGAGAATCCAGCTGACATGTTGTCACGTGGTGTCCCACTCAAGAAATTTGTGGATAATAAATTATGGCTCCACGGACCGAACTGGCTCTCTGATGAAAATAACTGGCCTCAGCAAAAAGCTCACATTATGCCAGAAGAAACAGTCTGCTTGAACACAGCAGAATTAAGTTGTGTAAATACTGCAGACACAACAGAAATAGTCATTGATGGATCTAATTACTCATCTTTGGGTAAACTCTTAAGAGTTACAGCTCTTGTCTTTAAATTCATTAAAGGAACAAAACCTGATTATGAATGTCTTGAACCCATTAAATACTGGATGAAACTAATACAGAAAGACGTTTTCTCTACAGAATATAAATTTCTAGAAACACAAGATAAATCCCCAAAGAAACCTGTTATGATTAATTCTTTAGGACTTTATCTCGACTCAGAAAAGATTATAAGATGTCGAGGAAGAATTCATAATTCTTCACTACCTAAAGAAGCCATACATCCAATATTGATCCCCAAGAATCATTGGCTAACAAAACTGATTGTGCAAAACGCCCACAGTAACGTGTTACATGGTGGGGTAGCTGACACACTTTGTCATATACGACAATCCTACTGGATACCTCAAGGTCGACAAAGTGTGAAAAAACAAATAAAGGACTGTATTACTTGTCATCACTACGATATGCGAGTATGTCAATATCCAGGTCCACCTCCATATCCCTCTGAAAGAGTTTGTCATATCACTCCATTTGAGGTGACAGGTGTAGATTATACTGGACCAATAATTTTAACCAAAACAGTTGACAAAGTTCCCATCAAGGTGTACATCTGTTTGTTCACTTGTGCTACAACTAGAGCAGTACATCTAGAAGTAGCCACTGACATGTCTGCTGAAACCTTTATCAAATTATTCAGAAGGTTTGCAGCCAGAAGGGCATGTCCCAGACTGATGATTTCAGACAATGCAACGAACTTTGTTGCTGGTGCTGCTTATATAAGCAAGATCTTTGATCAGCCAGAAGTACAACAGATGCTGAATCAACGCAGATGTCGTTGGAGATACATTCCTCCTAAATCTCCATGGCACGGCGGATTTTATGAAAGAATGATCGGCATTGTAAAACGTTGTTTAAGGAAGACTCTTCATCGTCAGAGAATAGACTTAGAAGAATTCTGTACAGTTGTGACTGAAATAGAAAATAGAGTCAACAACAGACCTCTAACTTATGTTACCGATGATCTGGACAATTTAGAAGTGTTAAGTCCATCTCATTTACTCCATGGCAAAAGGCTCGAACCTGTTCCTCCCATGAATGATAAAGAAATCATAGAGGATCCTACTTATTTCGATCCTGAGCAACTCAGACGTAAATTCAAACACCTTGATAAAGTGATTGAATGTTGGGAGAAAATTTGGCGAGAAGACTATCTCACCTCATTGAGAGAACACTTCTATGGAGCTGGTGTTCCTGAAAATCATAAGTCCTTAAGACCTGGTGACATAGTGATTATCGACAATGATGGTCCGAGGTCTCAATGGCCACTTGGAAAAATTGTGACCATGTATCCTGATGCAAATGGAATCATCAGGACAGTTGATGTTTTGAGCAAAGGTGTAGTGAATAAGCGGACAATAAATAAACTAGTGCCGTTAGAATTACACAGTGTTGTAAACAAAATTAGTGATTCTCCAGAAACCACACAGACTAAAGCTGTTCAGAAAAGACAAGCAGCAGTGGTGGCGAGTGAGAAAATCAAATTAATGTTAAGTGATGAATAGTTCACCTGCAGCGAACCTCTGCCGCCCCCCAGTGTGGAGAAATTTTCTCCAGGAGGGGGGTATCAGCCCCCTTCAGCCCCCTTCAGCCCTCTCAGCCTGAGGGGCCACTCAGAAGGGGCGAGCGTCTTGTTTACTGCTAGAGTGAGTAATTGATCACAGATGCTATGCCACGTAATCAAGTGACCTCTGCTCCTTGCAGGGGTGTTACAACGTGTATTTTTATAAGAGACAGTACATCTCTTACTTAGCAGGACAATTAAGGAAAATCCTGCTCCCACTTTATTACCATAGTAAAAATAGTGTACATTGTTGTCTACGCTTAAGACAGCCAGAAACAAACATTCTGTTTTGCTTCATCGAGGAGGTGACAAGGATGCAAGGTATTAGGTCAGCGTTTTTTTTTGTGCTGGGGTCAGTGACGGCATGGAGCACTGTGGCGTCTGGCAGACTATCTTTGACTCTACTACGAGTGACACTGACGCCAGGATACTGATCTGTGCGTTAGTGTGAACAAAGTGTCTCTAACACAAACACTTAGAGAAGTGTGATCAGCTTCTCTAGTGATACATTGTGAACAATAAAGACAAATCTTGTGGAACATAGTGTACTAGTGTGCGTTTCCTAGACAATGGAAGACGTGGACATCCAAGGACACTTCAACTTCTATCAAGTCACCGATATCTGTCGAAGGTGTTGAGAACACCATAGCTCACGTTACAAAGAGCAAGGTATGTTACGAATTTCTTGTAGATCGGGGGATTGCGCAATTCTTGAGTCACAAGGAGTTTGTAATCAACCTATAATCGGCAGTAAGGTGTGGACTTTTGAGTCCAAACAAGTAAGTATTTCGTCAGCCATCATCGAATGAAATATGCTGACATAACACCCCCTAGGGGTAATTTATACTTACAAATTGTATCTCTTGACAGCCCACTGTTGTGATGGTTTCGAAAGCTTCTAGACCTCGTCTGCAGGGGCGGCTGTGTAGACGATTTGCTGTCATTTATCAGTTAAGTGTTTATATATATAATAAATTAAACACGGCAGGTAAGGCCAAAAATTCTCAACATATGTAGAGCAGGGACGCTTTAATGATGAACACAATCTTGCAATATCTTGCAGGTTTGCAACATGAGGTCAATACAAACTAGTGTGTAAGATGCAAACTGATTTTTAAATCACAGGATACACTTTATTGAAATTGTGTTAATGTTACCCAGTGTTAATGTTACCTTGTGTTAATGTTACCTTGTGTTAATGTTACCTTGTGTTAATGTTACCTTGTGTTAATGTTACCTTGTGTTAATGTTACCTTGTGTTAATGTTACCTTGTGTTAATGTTACTTTGTGTTAATGTTACCTTGTGTTAATGTTACCTTGTGTTAATGTTACTTTGTGTTAATGTTACCTTGTGTTAATGTTACCTTGTGTTAATGTTACCCTGTGTTAATGTTACCTTGTGTTAATGTTACCTTGTGTTAATGCTACCTTGTGTTAATGATACCTTGTGTTAATGTTATCTTGTGTTAATGTTACTTTGTGTTAATGCTACCTTGTGTTAATGTTAACTTGTGATAATGTTATCTTTTGTTAATGTTACCTTGTGTTAATGTTACCTTGTGTTAATGTTACCTTGTGTTAATGCTACCTTGTGTTAATGTTACCATGTGTTAATGTTATCTTGTGTTAATGTTACCTTGTGTTAATGCTACCTTGTGTTAATGTTAGCATGTGATAATGTTATCTTGTGTTAATGTTACCTTGTGTTAATGTTACCCTGTGTTAATGTTACCTTGTGTTAATGTTACCTTGTGTTAATGTTACCTTGTGTTAATGTTACCTTGTGTTATTATCTTGTGTTAATGTTCCCTTGTGTTAATGTTACCTTGTGTTAATGTTCCTTTGTGTTAATGTTACCCTGTGTTAATGTTACCTTGTGTTAATGTTGCCTTTTGTTAATGTTATCTTGTGTTAATGTTACCTTGTGTGAATGTTACCCTGTGTTAATGTTACCTTGTGTTAATGTTATCTTGTGTTAATGTTACCTTGTGTTAATGTTATCTTATGTTCATGTTACGTTTTCTTAATTCTACCTTGTGTTAATATTACACTGTGTTAATATAAACCTGTGTTAATATTATCTTGTGTTAATGTTACCGTGTGCTGATGTTGCCTTGTGTTAATATTACCTTATGATAATGTTAACTTGTGTTAATATTACCTTATGTTAATGTTACTTTGTGTTAATGTTACCTTGTGTTAATGTTACCTTGTGTTAATGTTACCTTGTGTTATTATTACATAATGTTAATGTTACCTTGTGCTCATGTTACCTTGTGTTAATGTTACCTTTTGTTAATGTTACCTTGTGTTAATGTTACCTTGTGTTAATGTTACGTTGTGTTCATGTTACCTTGTGCTCATGTTACCTTGTGTTAATGTTACCTTGTGTTAATGTTACCTTGTGTTAATGTTACCTTGTGTTAATGTTACCTTGTGTTCATGTTACCTTGTGTTAATGTTACCTTGTGTTAATGTTACCTTGTGTTAATGTTACCTTCTTGTTAATGTCACCTTGTGTTCATGTTACTTTGTGTTAATGTTATCTTGTGTTAATTTTACCTTGTGTTAATGTTACCTTGTGTTAATGTTAACTTGTGTTAATGTTACCTTGTGTTAATGTTACCTTGTGTTCATGTTACCTTGTGTTAATGTTACCTTGTGTTAATGTTACCTTGTGTTAATGTTACCTTCTTGTTAATGTCACCTTGTGTTCATGTTACTTTGTGTTAATGTTATCTTGTGTTAATTTTACCTTTTGTTAATGTTACCTTGTGTTAATGTTAACTTGTGTTAATGTTAACTTGTGTTAATGTTATCTTGTGTTAATGTTACCTTGTGTTAATGTTACCTTGTGTTAATGTTAACTTGTGTTAATATTATCTTGTGTTAATGTTAGTTTGTGTTAATGTTATCTTGTATTAGTGTTACCTTGTGTAATGTTACCTTGTGTTAATGTTACCTTGTGTTAATGTTACCTTGTGTTAATGTTACCTTGTGTTAATGTTACTTTGTGTTAATGTTATCTTGTGTTAATGTTTCCTTGTGTTAATGTGACCTTGTGTTAATGTTACCTTGTGTTAATGTTACCCTGTGTTAATGTTACTTTGTGTTAATGTTATCTTGTGTTAATGTTACCTTGTGTTAATGTTACCTTGTGTTCATGTTACCTTGTGTTAATGTTACCTTGTGTTAATGTTACCTTGTGTTAATGTTACCTTCTTGTTAATGTCACCTTGTGTTCATGTTACTTTGTGTTAATGTTATCTTGTGTTAATTTTACCTTGTGTTAATGTTACCTTGTGTTAATGTTAACTTGTGTTAATGTTAACTTGTGTTAATGTTATCTTGTGTTAATGTTACCTTGCGTTAATGTTACCTTGTGTTAATGTTAACTTGTGTTAATATTATCTTGTGTTAATGTTAGTTTGTGTTAATGTTATCTTGTGTTAGTGTTACCTTGTGTAAAGTTACCTTGTGTTAATGTTACCTTGTGTTAATGTTACCTTGTGTTAATGTTACCTTGTGTTAATGTTACTTTGTGTTAATGTTATCTTGTGTTAATGTTTCCTTGTGTTAATGTTACCTTGTGTTAATGTTACCTTGTGTTAATGTTACCCTGTGTTAATGTTACTTTGTGTTAATGTTATCTTGTGTTAATGTTACCTTGTGTTAATGTTACCTTGTGTTAATGTTACATTGTATTCATGTTACCTTGTGTTAATGCTACCTTGTGTTCATGTTACTTTGTGTTAATATTATCTTGTGTTAATGTTACCTTGTGTTAATGTTACCTTGTGTTAATGTTACCTTGTGTTAATGTTACCTTGGGTTAATTCTACCTTGTGTTAAAGTTACCTTGTGTTAATGTTACCTTGTGTTAATTCTAACTTGTGTTAATGTTACCTTGAGTTAATGCTGCCTTGTGTTAATTCTACCTTGTGTTAATGTTACCTTGTGTTAATGTTACCTTGTGTTAATGTTACCTTGTGTTCATGTTACCTTGTGTTAATTCTACCTTGTGTTAATGTTACCTTTTGTTAATGTTACCTTGTGTTAATGTTATCTTGTGTTAATGTTAGCTTGTGTTTATGTTACCTAGTGTTAATGTTACCTTGTGTTAATGTTACCTAGTGTTAATGTTACCTTGTGTTAATGTTACCTTGTGTTAATTCTACCTTGTGTTAATGTTACCTTGTGGTAATGTTACCTTGTGTTAATTCTAACTTGTGTTAATGTTACCTTGTGTTCATGTTACCTTGTGTTAATTCTACCTTGTGTTAATGTTACCTTGTGTTAATGTTACCTTGTGTTAATTTTTTCTTGTGGAAATAAATGGTATAAAATACCGACACAATGGAAATATAAACACAAATGCAGTATAATGTGATCATATAATGGAACATCTAGAAGCCGAACGTTTCTCCACCATTATTCCTTCGTCTGTCACCTGGCTCCGTTATGTTGACGACATTCTCCTCATAACTCCTAAACGCTTCAACGTTCAAGCTCTCCAAGACAAGCTCAACCAGGTCGAACCTTCAATCCAGTTCACACTTGAAGAAGTCGACAACACTCTTCCTTTCCTTGATGTTCTGCTCTGCAAAGCTGACCACGAACTTCGTTTTAAAGTCTATCGAAAACCCACCAACCAAAACGATCTTCTCCACTTCTACTCTCACCACGACACCAAAACCAAACGTGGTGTAATTATAGGCTTCTTCCTACGTGCACTCAGAATCTGCAGCAATGAGTTCCTTGAGGAAGAATGCACTATAATTGAACAAGTATTTTCTAAACTCCACTATCCTCGTCACTTCATCAGAGACTGCAGACGGAGGGCATTAAACATCTTCAACACACCCAGAGAAGACACTGCCGAGAAGAGATACATAGTCCTCCCAACCAACTCCATTGCCAAACATGTTTCCAACATCTTTGCCAAAACATCATTCCAAGTATCTACCTCCACAACCACGACCATCAAGGACATCACCAGTAGTAGACAGGACAAGCCTCCATCCTCTGCAGGGGTATACATAATCCCTTGTAATGACTGCAACAAATTATATGTGGGCGAAACATCAAGAGACCTCCAAACACGTATTTCAGAACACCAATATGCAAGCAGGACTGACGATACAAGGAATGCCTGTGTACAACATCGCAATTCACACAACCATTTAATTAACTACAGAAACTCAAGACTTATAGCCACAGAAGACAACACTCAATACAGAAGAATCCTGGAATCATCGCTCATCTCTACAACCAACAATTTCAACCAGAACAATGGCTTCTATAACATAGCTGAACCACTCGCCAAGAAACTTCTTCATCGCTATCCCACATAAGAACATAGAACACTGCAGAAGGTCTACAACTTGTCCAATACCCCTGCCAAGCTACCCAAGACTCTATAACCCCACCCGGTAGAACATCAGATGCAGCATTCTCCACCTGACCTCAACATTCTGAACATGACTATAAATACTCTCGTACCTTCCAACCCCAGGTAGATCCGTGTGTGACTTGAAAAAGCCCACTGTGTGGGTGAAACGTTGTCAATAAAGGATCACATTATACTGCATTTGTGTTTATATTTCAGTTTTTTCTTGTGTTAATGTTACCTTTTGTTAATGGTACCTTGTGTTAATGTTACCTTGTGTCAATGTTAGCTTGTGTTTATGCTACCTTGTGTTAATGTTACCTTGTGTTAATGTTAACTTGTGTTAATGTTAACTTGTGTTAATGTTACCTTGTGTTAATGTTACCTTGTGTTAATGTTACCTTGTGTTAATTCTACCTTGTGTTAATGTTACCTTGTGTTAATGTTACCTTGTGTTAATGTTACCTTGTGTTCATGTTACGTAGTGTTAATTCTACCTTGTGTTAATGTTACCTTGTGTTAATGTTACCTTGTGTTAATTTTATCTTTTGTTAATGTTACCTTTTGTTAATGTTAACTTGTGTTAATGTTACCTTGTGTTAATCTTAGCTTGTGTTTATGTTACCTTGTGTTAATGTTACCTTGTGTTAATGTTACCTTGTGTTAATGTTACCTTGTGTTAATGTTATCTTGTGTTAATGTTACCTTGTGTTAATGTTACCTTGTGTTAATGTTTCCTTTTGTTAATGTTACCTTGTGCTAATGTTACCTTGTGTTAAAGTTACCATGTGTTAATGTTACCTTGTGTTAATGTTACCTTGTGTTAACGTTACCTTGTGTTAATGTTACCTTGTGTTAATGTCACCTTGTGTTTATGTTACCTTGTGTTAATGTTACCTTGTGTTAATGTTACCTTGTATTCATGTTACTTTGTGTTAATATTATCTTGTGTTACCTTGTGTTAATGTTACCTTGTGTTAATGTTACCTTGTGTTAATGTTACCTTGTGTAAATGTTATCTTGTGTTAATTCTACCTTGTGTTAATGTTACCTTTTGTTAATGTTACCTTGTGTTAATGTTACCTTGTGTTAATGTTACCTTGTATTCATGTTACTTTGTGTTAATATTATCTTGTGTTACCTTGTGTTAATGTTACCTTGTGTTAATGTTACCTTGTGTTAATGTTATCTTGTGTTAATTCTACCTTGTGTTAATGTTACCTTTTGTTAATGTTACCTTGTGTTAATGTTACCTTGTGTTAATGTTACCTTGTGTTAATGTTACCTTGTGTTAATGTTACCTTGTGTTAATATTACCTTGTGTTAATGTTACCTTGTGTTAATGTTACCTTGTGTTAATGTCACCTTGTGTTTATGTTACCTTGTGTTAATGTTACCTTGTGTTAATGTTACCTTGTGTTAATGTTACCTTGTGTTAATGTTACCTTGTGTTAATGTTACCTTGTGTTACTGTTACCTTGTGTTAATATTACCTTTTGTTAATGTTACCTTGTGTTAATGTTACCTTGTGTTAATGTCACCTTGTGTTTATGTTATCTTATGTTAATGTTACCTTGCATTAATGTTACCTTGTGTTAATGTTACCTTGTATTAATGTTACCTTGAGTTAATGTTACCTTGTGTTAATGTTACCTTGTGTTATTGTTACCTTGTGTTAATGTTACCTTGTGTTAATGTTACCTTATGTTAATGTTACCTTGTGTTAATGTTACCTTGTGTTAATGTTACCTTGTGTTAATGTTACCTTATGTTAATGTTACCTTGTGTTAATGTTACCTTATGTTAATGTTACCTTGTGTTAATGTTACCTTATGTTAATGTTACCTTGTGTTAATGTTACCTTATGTTAATGTTACCTTGTGTTAATGTTACCTTGTGTTAATGTTACCTTGTGTTAATGTTACCTTATGTTAATGTTACCTTGTGTTAATGTTACCTTGTGTTAATGTTACCTTGTGTTAATGCTATCTTGTGTTAATATTACCTTATGTTAATGTTACCTTGTGTTAATGTTACCTTGTGTTAATGTTACCTTATGTTAATGTTACCTTGTGTTAATGTTACCTTGTGTTACTGTTACCTTGTGTTAATGTTACCTTGTGTTAATGTTACCTTATGTAAATGTTACCTTATGTTAATGTTACCTTGTGTTAATGTTACCTTGTGTTAATGTTACCTTATGTTAATGTTAACTTGCGTTAATATTACCTTATGTTAATGTTACCTTGTGTTAATGCTACCTTGTGTTAATGTTACCTTATGTTAATGTTACCTTGTATTAATGTTACCTTGTGTTAATGTTACCTTGTGTTAATGCTACCTTGTGTTAATGTTACCTTGTGTTAATGTTACCTTGTGTTAATGTTACCTTGTGTTAATGTTACCTTGTTTTAATGTTTCCTTATGTTAATGTTACCTTGTGTTAATGTTACCTTGTGTTAATGTTACCTTGTGTTAATGTTACCTTGTGTTAATGTTACCTTGTGTTAATGTTAGCTTATGTTAATGTTACCTTATGTTAATGTTACCTTGTGTTAATGTTTCCTTGTGTTAATGTTACCTTTTGTTAATGTTACCTTGTGTTAAAGTTACTTTATGTTAATGTTACTTTATGTTAATGCTACCTTGTGTTAATGCTACCTTGTGGTAATGTTACCTTATGTTAATGTTACCTTGTGTTAATGTTACCTTGTGTTAATGTTACTTTTTGTTAATGTTACCTTATGTTAATGTTACCTTATGTTAATGTTACCTTGTGTTAATGTTACCTTATGTTAATGTTAACTTGTGTTAATGTTACCTTATGTTAATGTTACCTTGTGTTAATGTTACCTTGTGTTAATGTTTCCTTGTGTTAATGTTACCTTATGTTAATGTTACCTTGTGTTAATGTTACCTTGTGTTAATGTTACCTTGTGTTAATGCTACGTTGTGTTAATATTAACTTATGTTAATGTTACCTTGTGTTAATGTTACCTTATGTTAATGTTACCTTGTGTTAATGTTACCTTGTGTTAATGTTACCTTTTCTTAATGTTACCTTGTGTTAATGTTACCTTGTGTTAATGTTACCTTATGTAAATGTTACCTTGTGTTAATGTTACCTTGTGTTAATGTTACCTTGTGTTAATGTTGCCTTATGTTAATTTTACCTTGTGTTAATATTACCTTATGTTAATGTTACCTTGTATTAATGTTACCTTGTGTTAATGTTACCTTGTGTTAATGCTACCTTGTGTTAATGTTACCTTGTGTTAATGTTACCTTGTGTTAATGTTACATTGTGTTAATGTTACCTTGTGTTAATGTTACCTTATGTTAATGTTACCTTGTGTTAATGTTACCTTGTCTTAATGTTACCTTGGGTTAATGTTAGCTTATGTTAATGTTACCTTATGTTAATGTTACCTTGTGTTAATGTTTCCTTATGTTAATGTTACCTTTTGTTAATTTTACCTTGTGTTAATGTTACTTTATGTTAATGTTACCTTGTGTTAATGCTACCTTGTGTTAATGTTACCTTGTGTTAATATTACCTTATGTTAATGTTACCTTATGTTAATGTTACCTTGTGTTAATGTTAGCTTGTGTTAATGTTACCTTATGTTAATGTTACCTTGTGTTAATGTTACCTTATGTTAATGTTACCTTGTGTTAATGTTACCTTGTGTTAATGTTACCTTGTGTTAATGTTACCTTATGTTAATGTTACCTTGTGTTAATGTTACCTTGTGTTAATGTTACCTTGTGTTAATGTTACCTTGTGTTAATGTTACATTATGTTAATGTTACCTTGTGTTAATGTTACCTTGTGTTAATGTTACCTTGTGTTAATGTTACCTTGTGTTAATGTTACCTTGTGTTAATGTTAGCTTATGTTAATGTTACCTTATGTTAATGTTACCTTGTGTTAATGTTTCCTTGTGTTAATGTTACCTTTTGTTAATGTTACCTTGCGTTAATGTTACTTTATGTTAATGTTACCTTTTGTTAATGCTACCTTGTGTTAATGTTACCTTATGCTAATGTTACCTTGTGTTAATGTTACCTTGTGTTAATGTTACCTTGTGTTAATGTTACCTTGTGTTAATGTTACCTTGTGTTAATGTTACCTTATGTTAATGTTACCTTGTGTTAATGTTAGCTTATGTTAATGTTACCTTGTGTTAATGTTACCTTATGTTAATGTTACCTTGTGTTAATGTTACCTTGTGTTAATGTTACCTTGTGTTAATGTTACCTTATGTTAATGTTACCTTGTGTTAATGTTACCTTGTGTTAATGTTACCTTGTGTTAATGCTACCTTGTGTTAATGTTAACTTATGTTAATATTACCTTGTGTTAATGTTACTTTGTGTTAATGTTACCTTATGTTAATGTTACCTTGTGTTAATGTTACCTTTTGTTAATGTTACCTTGTGTTAATGTTACCGTGTGTTAATGTTACCTTATGTTAATGTTACCTTGTGTTAATGTTGCCTTATGTTAATGTTACCTTGTGTTAATATTACCTTATGTTAATGTTACCTTGTGTTAATGTTACCTTATGTTAATGTTACCTTGTGTTAATGTTACCTTATGTTAATGTTACATTGTGTTAATATTACCTTGTGTTAATGTTACCTTGTGTTAATGTTACCTTGTCTTAATGTTAGCTTATGTTAATGTTACCTTATGTTAATGTTACCTTGTGTTAATGTTTTCTTGTGTTAATGTTACCTTTTGTTAATGTTACCTTGTGTTAATGTTACTTTATGTTAATGTTACCTTGTGTTAATGATACCTTGTGTTAATGTTACCTTATGTTAATGTTACCTTGTGTTAATGTTACCTTGTGTTAATGTTACCTTGTGTTAATGTTACCTTGTGTTAATGTTACCTTGTGTTAATGTTACCTTATGTTAATGTTACCTTGTGTTAATGTTACCTTATGTTAATGTTACCTTGTGTTAATGTTACCTTATGTTAATGTTACCTTGTGTTAATGTTACCTTGTGTTAATGTTACCTTGTGTTAATGTTACCTTGTGTTAATGTTACCTTTTGTTAATGTTAACTTGTGTTAATGTTACCGTGTGTTAATGTTACCTTATGTTAATGTTACCTTGTGTTAATGTTACCTTGTGTTAATGTTACCTTGTGTTAATGTTACCTTGTGTTAATGTTACCTTGTGTTAATGTTACCTTGTGTTAATGTTACCTTGTGTTAATGCTACCTTGTGTTAATGTTAACTTATGTTAATATTACCTTGTGTTAATGTTACTTTGTGTTAATGTTACCTTATGTTAATGTTACCTTGTGTTAATGTTACCTTTTGTTAATGTTACCTTGTGTTAATGTTACCGTGTGTTAATGTTACCTTATGTTAATATTACCTTGTGTTAATGTTGCCTTATGTTAATGTTACCTTGTGTTAATATTACCTTATGTTAATGTTACCTTGTGTTAATGTTACCTTATATTAATGTTACCTTGTGTTAATGTTACCTTATGTTAATGTTACATTGTGTTAATATTACCTTGTGTTAATGTTACCTTGTGTTAATGTTACCTTATGTTAATGTTACCTTGTGTTAATGTTACTTTATGTTAATGTTACCTTGTGTTAATGTAACCTTATGTTAATGTTACCTTGTGTTAATGTTACCTTGTGTTAATGTTACCTTATGTTAATGTTACCTTGTGTTAATGTTACCTTGTGTTAATGTTACCTTATGTTAATGTTACCTTATGTTAATGTTACCTTGTGTTAATGTTACCTTATGTTAATGTTACCTTGTGTTAATGTTACCTTGTGTTAATGCTACCTTGTGTTAATGTTACCTTATGTTAATGTTACCTTGTGTTAATGTTACCTTGTGTTAATGTTACCTTGTGTTAATGTTACTTTGTGTTAATGTTACCTTGTGTTAATGTTACCTTATGTTAATGTTACCTTGTGTTAATGTTACCTTATGTTAATGTTACCTTGTGTTAATCTTACCTTATGTTAATGTTACCTTGTGTTAATGTTACCTTATGTTAATGTTACCTTGTGTTTATGTTACCTTGGTTTATGTGAAATAACTGGTAAATGTCTCTTATGATCTGAAATAAGTCACAGTAATTGACTTTATTTGTTATCCTGGTTTAAATAAACTTAATGTTTATGTGTGATGTGGAGAAATTTTCTCCAGGAGGGGGGTATCAGCCCCCTTCAGCCAGCTTCAGCCCTCTCAGCCCTGAGGGGCCACTCAGAAGGGGCGAGCATCTTGTTTACTGCTAGAGTGAGTAATTGATCACAGATGCTATGCCACGTAGTCAAATGACCTCTGCTCCTTGCAGCGGTGTTGCAACGTGTATTTTTATAAGAGACAGTACATCTCTTACTTAGCAGGACAATTAAGGAAAATCCTGCTCCCACTTTATTACCATAGTAAAGATAGTGTACATTGTTGTCTATGATTAAGACAGCAAGAAACAAACATTCTGCTTTGCTTCATCGAGGAGGTGACAAGGATGCAAGGTACTAGGTCAGCGTTTTTTTTTTGTGCTGGGGGCAGTGACGGCATGGAGCGGTGGCGTCGGCCAGACTATCTTTGACTCTAGTGAGAATGACACTGACGCCAGGATAACCAACAAAGAACACTGATCTGTGCGTTAGTGTGGACAAAGTGTCTCACAAAACATGATAAACATAGGAGGTGTGATCAGCTTCTCTTGTGATAAATTGTGAACAATAAAGACAAATCTTGTGGAACATAGTGTACCAGTGTGCGTTTCCTAGACAATGGAAGACGTGGACATCCGAGGACACTTCAGCTTCTATCAAGTCACCGATATCTGTCGAAGGTGTTGAGAACACCATAGCTCACGTTACAAAGAGCAAGGTATGTTACGAATTTCTTGTAGATCGGGGGATTGCGCAATTCTTGAGTCACAAGGAGTTTGTAATCAACCTATAATCGGCAGTAAGGTGTGGACTTTTGAGTCCAAACAAGTAGGTATTTCGTCAGCCATCATCGAATGAAATATGCTGACATAACACCCCCTAGGGGTAATTTATACTTACAAATTGTATCTCTTGACAGCCCACTGTTGTGATGGTTTCGACAGCTTCTAGACCTCGTCTGCAGGGGCGGCTGTGTAGATGATTTGCTGTCACTTATCAGCTAAGTGTTCATTATATATAGTTATAATAAACACAGCAGGTAAGGCCAAAAATCTCAACAGAGTTTTGGTCGTGCTCGAACCGGATAAAGACCACACTGTGGTCCAAATATGTTGTACTACAGTGTACAAATAACCTATGAGCCAAGGTCCTTCGAGAAAAGCTGTAAAACTAGTGTTTTACAATATAAATCAGTATAAATGAGTCCCTCCAGACTCAATCACAGAGAATGGGCAGCCAAAAGAAAACGGGCGCTCACCCAGCATTCACCCAAAAGAAAACGGGCGCTCACCCAGCGGACACCCAAAGAAAACGGGAGCTGGGTGACTCACCCACATCCTGCACCCACTGCTCCAATCTCGAGAAATCACTGATTAAGACAACACCCATGTGATGTTGTTTGTCTGAGTGTATATATATACACAGTGTTTATAATGTTTATAGACAGAAATTAAGAGACAAGATTGTTTTAAAGTTCGTTTCTTATAGATCTACCTGTTATTAAAGGAACTTATATATAAAGTGTAAGCTTTCAAATATATATTAACAGTGAAATTTATATATGTGTAAGTAATATTCACGTGTGATTTACAGTTATACAGTGACATTTATAGTGTATAGTGAATGAAGTGTATAATATCGTTATTTACGATTAATCATCATGGTCAGGCTGACACAGCAAACAAGTCATAAACACCAGACACATGTACCCTGTACCCTTCATGGTCATTGACCCTGAGGTTAAGCTTAGTGGGTCAGTAGTGTCTGACTCGATTATTGCTGACTTAAGCATAACAAAAACTCAGCTGTCTATAGCAGTACAGTGTTTTATAAACACTCTAAGTGTGGTGCTAGAATTTTCAGTATACCATTAAAATGGCTTGTTTGAAAACTCAGTTTCAGTCTTTACAGACTAAGATTACACAATTAGAAAATCTAATTTCAGTCTGTATAGGATTAACTCAAGATACAAACATAGATTTGATGATCTTGAGGTCAAGTTTGGATTATTTACACAACGTATGAAAATAATTAATTCAGACTATACACATTATGAAAATAAATTTCTTGAATCAGATCCATCTGAGGATGAAATTAAAAATGTTTTGGATACTTTTAGTGATAAACAATTAAGGTGGACAGGAGTACAGGCTATCTGCCGTAAAACTCTGTCACAGAGACCTACTATAACTAGTGGGCAACCACCTGTTACACCTGTAACAACAACAAGTGTCCCATTACCAAGCTTACCTACATTGTCATTACCTATTTTCCAAGGTCATAATTATGAAGAATTCATTAGTGGTTTTCAATCCATAGTAAATTCACGAACTGACATAGATGAGATTGCTAAGTTCAATTACCTTAAATGTCTTGTGAAGGGAGAACCCTATGAACTGATTAAGTCATTTCCGGTGGTTAAAGGTAATTATCAAATAGCCTTACGTGTCTTAGCAGACAATTACTTCGATGCTGACAAGGCTAGAGTTAGACATGCAGTCTTAATATCAAGCTTGAAGCCACCCAAACATTGTTTTTCAGACTTACAGGCATTTAGAATTACATTAGACAATAGTCTCAGATCTCTAGATGCTAAATATGACCTAAGACAATGTGATTGGTTTATCAGTGGTATTGTACAAGATAAGTTGTCACCACAAACTATTGAACGATTAAATATTATGTTCAATAAACGCTATTTCACTTGTGAGGAAATTAGCAATGGTTTACAAACAATAGTTTCATGCATGCAAGCAACGAGACAAGATGAAAAATCCACAAATCCCGTGGATAATAAACCTTCAACTCAGTATAAAAAGTGTATAACTACTCCCACTAAACCACATAATGGGAAATCCCATATAGGCATTTATCAAGCTGTGAATACAATAGACAGTAAACAGACTGTCACACATAAACGTACTCCAAAATGTGTACTTTGTGATGGAACACATTGGGCACAGTATTGTATTCAAAACACATCAATGGAGGCACGTAAACAACGTATTCATCAGCTGAAAAGATGCATCAAGTGTTTAGGTGAACACAAGGGAGGAAAATGCTCACTGAAGAAGTGTTTTAAATGCAAGGGTATGCATCATACAGCATTATGCCCAAATACTTTTGCTGAACAGCAGCATACTTCCACAGAATCAGGAAGTCAACAAGCAACAGCATTAAATGTGAGAGATAAGTTTAAAGCAACTGCTCTCCCGATAGCTCGAGTTGAGTTATCTAATAAATTACACAAAACCAATGTGCTAACACTATTTGATCAAGGCTCACAAAGGTCCTTCATAAGAAGATCAGTGTTGCAGAAACTGAATAAACAACCCTATGCCAAAATACAGTTAGATATAGCTGGTTTTTTCCACAATTCTGGTAAACAGACATATGACCTAGCCAGAATCACTGTTGGTCTAGGAAACAGGAAAAAGACAGTAGAAGCTGTGGTAGTAGATGATTTGCCTAAGTCTGTGCAGATCCAGGGATTAAAAGAAACAGTTGCAGCACTGAAAGCAGCTAAGTTCAAGTTAGCCTGTCCTGACATACAGACGGACACAATTAGTCCAATTGATTTAATCATTGGAAGTGATTATTATCACTGTTTTGTGCAAAATATAGTAAGTAAACATGATGTTCACTTGCTGAAAACAGCAGGAGGCCACATGATATGTGGTCCCATTCCCTCTCAAAGTGGGAAAGAAGCTGATATTGATTCAGTGGAAAATGTACTAGTTACGAGAATAACCGCTGATCATGTACCACAGCAAAAATTATCATTACTGGAAGAAATGAATGAACCAGTTGATAAGTTGTGGGATTTAGATGCAATAGGTATTGATGTAAATAAACCAAGCCCACAAGAGTCTCAGACTTATAACCAATATTTGGACACTGTCAAATATAAAGATGGACAGTATTGGGTTAGGTTACCATGGAAATTAAATCCACCACATCTGCCTAGCAATTATCGCATGGCTTTCGGACAGATGAAAGCACAAATACATGAGCTCAGGAAGAATCCAGAGCTACTGACTGTCTATGATAATATCATACAAGAACAGTTGGACAATAAATTCATTGAGGAAATAGTCGAAGATAAGTTGAAGACAAACGCTCATTATCTCCCGCACCATGGAGTCAGAAAAGATTCTGAAACCACTCCACTACGTGTTGTATATAATTGCAGCGCACGTGCAAATAAAGATGTAGCAAGTCTTAATGACTGTCTGATGACCGGACCCTCACTAACTGAGAAGCTTGGAGACGTGCTTATGAAATTTCGCACAAACCCATATGCCTACACGGCTGATATTTCCAAGGCTTTCTTAAGAGTAGGACTACAAGAAATAGATAGAGATTATACTCGATTCTTGTGGCCTGAAAATCCACATGATCCTCAAAGTCCTGTGAAAACTTATCGTTTCAAATCCGTATTATTTGGTGCAACATCCTCTCCATTCTTACTAGAAGCTACTCTAAATACACATTTGAAGAAATCTGAAAGTCCCTTCAAAGAAGTCTTAAAGAAAAGTTTCTATGTGGACAATCTTCAAGGTACTGTGAATAAAGAGGAGGATTTGAAATCCTTATACAGAGAAGCTAACAAGGAGATGAAAGAAGCAAATATGCCTCTAAGGATGTGGAATACAAATTCAAAGCAATTAAGGGAACTTATCAAAGAAGATTTCCCTGAAACTGAAATTCCTGATTGCAACAATATGCTGGGACTTAATTGGAACACACAGGAAGATACTTTGAGTCTCAAAAGGATAAACAATAAATCATGCAGTACACTCACTAAACGTAGTTTACTGTCAGAGGTATCACAATTGGAACTGACAGCACTCTATGTAGGTACAAAATTAGCTGTCTATCTCAACAAAGTACTTGATCATCTCACTATTGAGAAAACCGTGATCTGGAGTGATAATGAGGCAGTTCTCCAGTGGTTAAGAAATAATAAGAGTAAGTTGGTCTATGTACAGAACAGAGTAGCAGAAATAAAAGAGATGCAGAGAGATTATCTCTTTCTTCACGTCTCTACCCAAGAGAATCCAGCTGACATGTTGTCACGTGGTGTCCCACTCAAGAAATTTGTGGATAATAAATTATGGCTCCACGGACCGAACTGGCTCTCTGATGAAAATAACTGGCCTCAGCAAAAAGCTCACATTATGCCAGAAGAAACAGTCTGCTTGAACACAGCAGAAATAAGTTGTGTAAATACTGCAGACACAACAGAAATAGTCATTGATGGATCTAAATACTCATCTTTGGGTAAACTATTAAGAGTTACAGCTCTTGTCTTTAAATTCATTAAAGGAATGAAACCTGATTATGAATGTCTTGAACCCATTAAATACTGGGTGAAACTAATACAGAAAGACGTTTTCTCTACAGAATATAAATTTCTAGAAACACAAGATAAATCCCCAAAGAAACCTGTCATGATTAATTCTTTAGGACTTTATCTCGACTCAGAAAAGATTATAAGATGTCGAGGAAGAATTCATAATTCTTCACTACCTAAAGAAGCCATACATCCAATATTGATCCCCAAGAATCATTGGCTAACAAAACTGATTGTGCAAAACGCCCACAGTAACGTGTTACATGGTGGGGTAGCTGACACACTTTGTCATATACGACAATCCTACTGGATACCTCAAGGTCGACAAAGTGTGAAAAAACAAATAAAGGACTGTATTACTTGTCGTCACTACGATATGCGAGTATGTCAGTATCCAGGTCCACCTCCATATCCCTCTGAAAGAGTTTGTCATGTCACTCCATTTGAGGTGACAGGTGTAGATTATACTGGACCAATAATTTTAACCAAAACAGTTGACAAAGTTCCCATCAAGGTGTACATCTGTTTGTTCACTTGTGCTACAACTAGAGCAGTACATCTAGAAGTAGCCACTGACATGTCTGCTGAAACCTTTATCAAATTATTCAGAAGGTTTGCAGCCAGAAGGGCATGTCCCAGACTGATGATTTCAGATAATGCAACGAACTTTGTTGCTGGTGCTGCTTATATAAGCAAGATCTTTGATCAACCAGAAGTACAACAGATGCTGAATCAACGCAGATGTCGTTGGAGATACATTCCTCCTAAATCTCCATGGCACGGCAGATTTTATGAAAGAATGATCGGCATTGTAAAACGTTGTTTAAGGAAGACTCTTCATCGTCAGAGAATAGACTTAGAAGAATTCCGTACAGTTGTGACTGAAATAGAAAATAGAGTCAACAACAGACCTCTAACTTATGTTACCGATGATCTGGACAATTTAGAAGTGTTAAGTCCATCTCATTTACTCCATGGCAGAAGGCTCGAACCTGTTCCTCCCATGAATGATAAAGAAATCATAGAGGATCCTACTTATTTCGAACCTGAGCAACTCAGACGTAAATTCAAACACCTTAATAAAGTGACTGAACGTTGGGAGAAAATTTGGCGAGAAGACTATCTCACCTCATTGAGAGAACACTTCTATGGAGCTGGTATTCCTGAAAATCATAAGTCCTTAAGACCTGGTGACATAGTGATTATCGACAATGATGGTCCGAGGTCCCAATGGCCACTTGGAAAAATTGTGACCATATATCCTGATGCAAATGGAATCATCAGGACAGTTGATGTTTTGAACAAAGGTGTAGTGAATAAGCGGACAATAAATAAACTAGTGCCGTTAGAATTACACAGTGTTGAAAACAAAATTAGTGATTCTCCAGAAACCACACAGACTAAAGCTGTTCAGAAAAGACAAGCAGCAGTGGTGGCGAGTGAGAAAATTAAATTAATGTTAAGTGATGAATAGTTCACCTGCAGCGAACCTCTGCCGCCCCCCAGTGTGGAGAAATTTTCTCCAGGAGGGGGGTATCAGCCCCCTTCAGCCCCCTTCAGGCCTCTCAGCCCTGAGGGGCCACTCAGAAGGGGCGAGCGTCTTGTTTACTGCTAGAGTGAGTAATTGATCACAGATGCTATGCCACGTAGTCAAATGACCTCTGCTCCTTGCAGCGGTGTTGCAACGTGTATTTTTATAAGAGACAGTACATCTCTTACTTAGCAGGACAATTAAGGAAAATCCTGCTCCCACTTTATTACCATAGTAAAGATTGTGTACATTGTTGTCTATGATTAAGACAGCAAGAAACAAACATTCTGCTTTGCTTCATCGAGGAGGTGACAAGGATGCAAGGTACTAGGTCAGCGTTTTTTTTTTGTGCTGGGGGCAGTGACGGCATGGAGCGGTGGCGTCGGCCAGACTATCTTTGACTCTAGTGAGAATGACACTGACGCCAGGATAACCAACAAAGAACACTGATCTGTGCGTTAGTGTGGACAAAGTGTCTCACAAAACACGATAAACATAGGAGAAGTGTGATCAGCTTCTCTTGTGATAAATTGTGAACAATAAAGACAAATCTTGTGGAACATAGTGTACCAGTGTGCGTTTCCTAGACAATGGAAGACGTGGACATCCGAGGACACTTCAGCTTCTATCAAGTCACCGATATCTGTCGAAGGTGTTGAGAACACCATAGCTCACGTTACAAAGAGCAAGGTATGTTACGAATTTCTTGTAGATCGGGGGATTGCGCAATTCTTGAGTCACAAGGAGTTTGTAATCAACCTATAATCGGCAGTAAGGTGTGGACTTTTGAGTCCAAACAAGTAGGTATTTCGTCAGCCATCATCGAATGAAATATGCTGACATAACACCCCCTAGGGGTAATTTATACTTACAAATTGTATCTCTTGACAGCCCACTGTTGTGATGGTTTCGACAGCTTCTAGACCTCGTCTGCAGGGGCGGCTGTGTAGACGATTTGCTGTCATTTATCAGCTAAGTGTTCATTATATATAGTTATAATAAACACAGCAGGTAAGGCCAAAAATCTCAACATGTGACTACAACATGTGTGTGTCCTCAAGTCTAGTACCATAATGTTCACTAGTACCATAATGTTCACTAGTACAATAATGTTCACTAGTACCATAATGTTCACTAGTACCATAATGTTCACTAGTACCATAATGTTCACTAGTACCATAATGTTCACTAAGTGTAAAGAAAACTTACTTTGTTAAAAGTTGTTCAATCCAACTTGGAGAAACCTGTAAATTGATTTTAGTCAGCAATGGCCCTTGTTATCCTGGGTTATCTTGGGTGGCTAACCTTCTCTACCCTGGGTTATCCTGGGTGGGTAACCTTCTCTACCCTGGGTTATCCTGGGTGGGTAACCTTCCCTATCCTGGGTTATCCTGGGTGGCTAACCTTCCCTACCCTGGGTTATCCTGGGTGGCTAACCTTCCCTACCCTGAGTTATCTTGAGTGGCTAACCTTCCCTACCCTGGGTTATCCTTGGTGGGTAACCTTCCATACCCTGGGTTATCCTGGGTGGCTAACCTTCCCTACCCTGGGTTATCCTGGGTGGCTAACCTTCCCTACCCTGGGTTATCCTCGGTGGCTAACCTTCTCTACCCTGGGTTATCCTGGGTGGCTAACCTACCCTACCCTGGGTGGGTAACCTTCTCTACCCTGGGTTATCCTGGGTGGCTAACCTTCCTACCCTGGGTTATCTTGAGTGGCTAACCTTCTCTACCCTGGGTTATCCTGGGTGGCTAACTTTCTCTACCCTGGGTTATCCTGGGTGGCTAACCTTCCCTACCCTGGGTTATCCTGGGTGGCTAACCTTCCCTACCCTGGGTTATCTTGGGTGGCTAACCTTTTCTACCCTGGGTTATCCTGGATGTCTAACCTTCCCTACCCTGGGTTATCCTGGGTGGCTAACCTTTTCTACCCTGGGTTATCCTGGGTGACCAACCTTCCCTATCCTGGGTTGTCCTGGGTGGCTAATCTTCCCTACCCTGGGTTATCCTGGGTGGCTAACCTTCCCTACCCTGGGTGGCTAACCTTTTCTACCCTGGGTTATCCTGGGTGGCCAACCTTCCCTACCCTGGGTTATCCTGGATGGCTAACCTTCCCTACCCTGGGTTATCATGGGTGGCTAACCTTCCCTCCCATGGGTGGCTAACCTTTTCTACCCTTGGTTATCCTGGGTGGCCAACCTTCCCTACCCTGGGTTATCCTGGGTGGCTAACCCTCCCTACCCTGGGTTATCCTGGGTGGCTAACCTTCCCTACCCTGGTTTATCCTGGGTGACTAACCTTCTCTACCCTAGGTTATCCTGCGTGGCTAGCCTTCCCTACCCTATGTTATCCTGGGTGGCGCACCTTCCATACCCTGGGTTGCTAACCTTTTCTACCCTGGGTTATCCTGGGTGGCCAACCTTCCCTACCCTGGGTTATCCTGGGTGGCTAGCCTTCCCTACCCTGGGTTATCCTGGGTGGCGCAACTTCCCTACCCTGGGTTATCCTGGGTGACTAACCTTTTCTACCCTGGGTTATCCTGGGTGGCTAGCCTTCCCTACCCTGGGTTATCCTGGGTGGCGCACCTTCCATACCCTGGGTTATCCTGGGTGGCTAACCTTCTCTACCCTGGGTTATCCTGGATGGCTAACCTTCCCTACCCTGGGTTATCCTGGGTGGCTAACCTTTCCTACCCTAGGTTATCCTGGGTGACTAACATTCCCTACCCTGGGTTATCCTGGGTGGCTAACCTTCTCTACCCTGGGTTATCCTGGGTGACTAACCTTCCCTACCCTGGGTTATCCTGGGTGGCTAACCTTCCCTACCCTGGATTATCCTGGGTGGCTAATCTTCCCTTCCCTGGGTTATCCTGGGTGGCTAACCTTCTCTTCCCTGGGTTACCCTGGGTGGCTAGCCATTCCTACCCTGTGTTACCCTGGGTGGCTAACCTTCCCTACCCTGGGTTATCCTGGATGGCTAACCTTCCCTACCCTGGGTTATCCTGGATGGCTAACCTTCCCTACCCTGGGTTATCCTGGGTGGCTAACCTTCCCTACCCTGGGTTATCCTGGGTGCCTAACCTTCTCTACCCTGGGTTATCCTGGGTGGCTAACCTTCCCTACCCTGGATTATCCTGGTTGGCTAACCTTCCCTACCCTGGGTTTTCCTGGGTGGCTAACCTTCCCTACCCTGGATTATCCTGGTTGGCTAACCTTCCCTACCCTGGGTTATCCTGGGTGCCTAACCTTCTCTACCCTGGGTTATCCTGGGTGGCTAACCTTCCCTACCCTGGATTATCCTGGTTGGCTAACCTTCCCTACCCTGGGTTATCCTGGGTGCCTAACCTTCTCTCCCCTGGGTTACCCTGGGTGGCTAACATTCACTTCCCTGGATTATCCTGGTTGGCTAACCTTCCCTACCCTGGGTTATCCTGGGTGCCTAACCTTCTCTACCCTGGGTTATCCTGGGTGGGTAACCTTCCCTACTCTGGGTTATTCTGGGTGGCTAACCTTCCCTACCCTGGGTTATCCTGGGTGGCTAACCTTCCTTACCCTGGGTTATCCTGGGTGGCGAACCCTCCTTACGCTGGGTTATCTTGGATGGCTAATCATCCCTACCTTGGGTGGCTAACCCTCCCTACCCTTGTTATCCTGGGTGGCTAACACTCCCTACCCTGGGTTATCCTGGATGGTTAACCCTCCCTACCCTGGGTTATCCTGGGTGGCTAACCATTCCTACCCTGGGTTATCCTGGGTAGCTAACACTCCTTACCCTGGGTTATCCTGGGTGGCTAACCCTCTCAACCCTGGGTTATCCTGGATTGTTAACCCTCCCTTCCCTGGGTTATCCTGGGTGGCTAACCATCCCTACCCTGGGTGGCTAACCATCCCTACCCTGGGTGGCTATCCCTCCCTACCCTTGGTTATCCTGGGTTGCTAGCACTCCCTACCCTGGGCTATCCTGGATGGCTAACCCTCCTTATACTGGGTTACCCTGAGTGGCTAATCCTACCTACCCAGGGTTATCCTGGGTGGCTAACACTCCCTACCCAGGGTTATCCTTGATGGCTAACCTTCTCTACCCTGGGTTATCCTCGGTGGCTAACCCTACCTACCTTGGGTTATTCTGGGTGGCAAACACTCCCTACCCTGTGTTATTCTGGGTGGCTAACCCTCCCTACCCTGGGTTATCCTGGGTGGCTAACCATCCCTACCTTGGGTTATCATGGGTGGCTAACCCTCCCTACCCTGGGTGGCTAACCCTCCCTTCCCTTGGTCACCCTTGGTGGCTAACACTTCCTACCCTGGGTTATTCTCTGTGGCTAATCCTCCTTCCCCTGGGTTATCTTGGATGGCTAGCCCTCCCTACCCTGGGTTATCCAGGGTAGCTAACCTTCCCTACCCTGGGTTATCCTTGGTGGCTATCCCTCCCTACCCTGTGGTACCCTGGGTGGCTAACCCTCCCTACTCTAGGTTATCCTTTATGGCTAACCCTCCGTACCCAAGGTTATCGTGGGTGGCTAAGCCTCCCTACCCTGGGTTATCCTGGGTGGCTAACCCTCCTTACCCTGGGTTATCCTGCGTGGCTAACCCTCCTTACCCTGGGTTATCCTGGGTGGCTAACCCTCCTTACCCTGGGTTATCCTGGGTGGCTAACCCTCCTTACCCTGGGTTATCCTGCGTGGCTAACACTCCCTACCCTGGGTCATTCTGCGTGGCTAACCCTCCCAACCCTGCAGTATCCTGGGTGCGTAACTCTCCTTACCCTGGGTTAATCTGGGTATCTAACACTATGTTCCCTGGGTAGAGAGGAAATATATAGGCTTGAGGGAAGAGAGTGAGATCTAACACTAGTGGTAGTAGTAGTAATATTAGTTGTGGTATTATTGGTAATACAATATGGTAGAACAGTCAACTTGCACGTAAGTAAAAGGTTTTAAACGCTATTACTTGGGTAGCATAAAAGTAAATTAGACAAATATTGACAACTGGATTTGAGAAGATCTGTTTCAGAGTTCCTCCTCTGTAATGTGTTTGTGTAGTATGTGATGGCAGGCTTTACTGTTTTCAGGAGGATTCTTGCTAAGACTTCAGAGATGGTGAAGCTGCCTTTGTTTTGTTTAATTGTATTAGAAACAGTTATTAGTGCTGATTCAAGGCACTTGCGTCTGCGGAAATTAGGTTCTTTGATAACTAATCTGGCGTCCCTGAATTTTATGAGATGATTGGTCAATCATCTCCTGAGGCGCACGTCAACCAAATAACTGCTGCAGCATACGGGCGCCTAGCAAACCTAAGAACAGCATTCTGGCATCTCAGTAAGGAATCGTTCAGGACCCTGCACACCGTTCACGTTAGGCCTATATTGGAGCATGCAGCACCAGTTTGGAATTCACACCAAGCCAAACACATAAGGAAGCTAGAGAAAGTGCAAAAGTTTGCAACAAGACTAGTCTTGGAGCTAAAAGGCATGTCCTAAGTGGAGAGGTTAAGGGAAATCGACCTGACGAACCTAGAGGACAGGAGATATAGGGGTATATGATAACGGCATATACAATACCTAGACGAATCGACAAGGTGGACAGAGACAGGATGTTCCAGAGATGGGACACAGCAACAAGGGGTCACAGTTGGAAGCTGAAGACTCAGATGAATTACAGGGATGTTAGGAAGTATCTTTTCAGCCACAGAGTTGTCAGGAAGTGGAAAAGTCTGGGAAGTGATATAGTGGAGGCAGGATCCATACATTGCTTTAAGAAGAAGTATGATAAAGCTCATGGAGCAGGAAGATTGACCTAGTAGCGGCCAGTAAAGAGGCGGGGCTAGGAGCTGTGACTCGACCCCTGCAACCACAACTAGGTGAGTTCACACACACACACACACACACACACACACACACACACACACACACACACACACACACACACACACACACACACACACACACACACACATTCAGGCAATCAGGCTGAGGAAGATGGTAGTTCACAAAAAAAAAAACGATAAAGAAGTATGTGAGGAGCTCAAAATTAAATTTAAGGAAGTATTTAAAGTGGAGACAGAAAGGACTCTGGGAAGCCAGAACAGAGGGGGACACCAACAAGTGATATACCAACGAGGTGAAGAAGCTCCTAAGTGAACTTGATACCTCAAAGGCGGTGGAACCAGATAACATCTCTCCGTGAGTCCTTAGAGAGGGAGCAGAGACACTGTGTGTGCCATTAATAAAAATTTTCAACACATCCATTGAAACTGGGCAACTACCTGAGGTATGGAAGACGGCAAATGTAGTCCCAATTTTTAAGAAAGGAGACAGACACGAGGCACTAAACTATAGACCAGTGTCACTAAAGTGTATAATGTGCAAAGTCATGGAGAAGATCATCTGGAGGAGAGTGGTGGAGAACCTAAAACGGAACAAGCTTATAAACGACAACCAGCATGGATTCAGGGAAGGAAAATCCTGTCACAAACCTACTGGAGTTTTTTTTGACAGGGTAACGGAAGTAAGACACGAGAGAGAGTGGGGTGGGTAGACTGCATTTTTTTGGACTGCAAGAAGGCCTTCAACATAGTTCCTCATAAGAGATCAGTCCAAACCAATAGGATCAGGCATGCAGTGGATCAGAGCATACCTGACAGGGAGGCAACAATGAGTCATGGTACGTGACGGGGTGTCAGAGTGGGCGCTTGAGATGAGCGGGGTCCCACAGTGGTCAGTCCTAGGACAAGTGCTATTTTTGATATATGTGAATGACATAATGGAAGGGATACACTCAGAAGTGTCTGTGTTTGCAGATGATGTAAAGTTAACGAGGAGACCTAAATCGGATGAGGATCAGGCAGGACTACAAAGAAACCTCGGCAGGCTACAAGCCTGGTCCAGCAACTGACTCCTCGAATTTAACCCTGCCAAATGCAAAATCATGAAGATCGGGGAAGGGCAAAGAAGACCGCAGACAGAGTATAGTCTAGGTGGCCAAAGACTGCAAACTTCACTCAAGGAAAAGAATCTTGGGATGAGTATAATACCGAGCACATCTCGTAAGGCGCACATCAACCAAATAACTACTGCAGCGTACGGATGTCTGGCAAACCTAAGGATAGCACTCCGATACCTCAGTAATCAATCTTTCAAGACTGTGCACTGTGTATGTCAGGTCCATACTGAAGCATACAGCATCAGTCTGGAACCCACACCTGGTCAAGCACGTCAAGAAATTTGAGAAAGTGCAAAGGTTTGCAACAAGACTAGTTCTAGAGCTGAGAGGAATGTCCTATGAAGAAAAGTTAAGAGAAACCAGCTTGACGACACTCGAGGACAGGAGGGTTAGGGGGGACTTGATAACGACATAAAAAATACTACAAGGAATTAACAAGGAGGACAGAGACAGGATGCTCCAGAGATGGGACACAGAAACAAGAGGTCACAATTGGAAGCTGAACACTCAGATGAGTCAAAGGGATGTTAAGAAGTATTTCTTTAGTCATAGAGTTGTCAGGAAGTGGAATAGTCTGGGTGTGCCTGGCACTAGGCACTCAGTGTGCCTGGCACTAGGCACTCAGTGTGCCTGGCACTAGGCACTCAGTGTGCCTGGCACTAGGCACTCAGTGTGCCTGGCACTAGGCACTCAGTGTGCCTGGCACTAGGCACTCAGTGTGCCTGGCACTAGGCACTCAGTGTGCCTGGCACTAGGCACTCAGTGTGCCTGGCACTAGGCACTCAGTGTGCCTGGCACTAGGCACTCAGTGTGCCTGGCACTAGGCACTCAGTGTGCCTGGCACTAGGCACTCAGTGTGCCTGGCACTAGGCACTCAGTGTGCCTGGCACTAGGCACTCAGTGTGCCTGGCACTAGGCACTCAGTGTGCCTGGCACTAGGCACTCGGTGTGCCTGGCACTAGGCACTCAGTGTGCCTGGCACTAGGCACTCAGTGTGCCTGGCACTAGGCACTCAGTGTGCCTGGCACTAGGCACTCAGTGTGCCTGGCACTAGGCACTCAGTGTGCCTGGCACTAGGCACTCAGTGTGCCTGGCACTAGGCACTCAGTGTGCCTGGCACTAGGCACTCAGTGTGCCTGGCACTAGGCACTCAGTGTGCCTGGCACTAGGCACTCAGTGTGCCTGGCACTACTCAGTGTGTGCCTGGCACTAGGCACTCAGTGTGCCTGGCACTAGGCACTCAGGTGTGCCTGGCACTAGGCACTCAGTGTGCCTGGCACTAGGCACTCAGTGTGCCTGGCACTAGGCACTCAGTGTGCCTGGCACTAGGCACTCGGTGTGCCTGGCACTAGGCACTCAGTGTGCCTGGCACTAGGCACTCGGTGTGCCTGGCAGTGCAGTCAGTGTGCCTGGCACTAGGCACTCAGTGTGCCTGGCACTAGGCACTCAGTGTGCCTGGCACTAGGCACTCAGTGTGCCTGGCACTAGGCACTCAGTGTGCCTGGCACTAGGCACTCGGTGTGCCTGGCACTAGGCACTCAGTGTGCCTGGCACTAGGCACTCAGTGTGCCTGGCACTAGGCACTCATTGTGCCTGGCACTAGGCACTCAGTGTGCCTGGCACTAGGCACTCAGTGTGCCTGGCACTAGGCACTCAGTGTGCCTGGCACTAGGCACTCAGTGTGCCTGGCACTAGGCACTCGGTGTGCCTGGCACTAGGCACTCAGTGTGCCTGGCACTAGGCACTCAGTGTGCCTGGCACTAGGCACTCACTCAGTGTGCCTGGCACTAGGCACTCACTCAGTGTGCCTGGCACTAGGCACTCAGTGTGCCTGGCACTAGGCACTCAGTGTGCCTGGCACTAGGCACTCAGTGTGCCTGGCACTAGGCACTCAGTGTGCCTGGCACTAGGCACTCAGTGTGCCTGGCACTAGGCACTCAGTGTGCCTGGCACTAGGCACTCAGTGTGCCTGGCAGTGTGCCTGGCACTAGGCACTCAGTGTGCCTGGCACTAGGCACTCAGTGTGCCTGGCACTAGGCACTCAGTGTGCCTGGCACTAGGCACTCAGTGTGCCTGGCACTAGGCACTCGGTGTGCCTGGCACTAGGCACTCAGTGTGCCTGGCACTAGGCACTCAGTGTGCCTGGCACTAGGCACTCAGTGTGCCTGTAGGCCTGGTGCCTGGCACTAGGCACTCAGTGTGCCTGGCACTAGGCACTCGGTGTGCCTGGCACTAGGCACTCAGTGTGCCTGGCACTAGGCACTCGGTGTGCCTGGCACTAGGCACTCAGTGTGCCTGGCACTAGGCACTCGGTGTGCCTGGCACTAGGCACTCAGTGTGCCTGGCAATAGGCACTCGGTGTGCCTGGCACTAGGCACTCAGTGTGCCTGGCACTAGGCACTCAGTGTGCCTGGCACTAGGCACTCAGTGTGCTTGCCATTAGGCACTCAGTGTGCCTGGCAATAGGCACTCAGTGTGCCTGGCACTAGGCACTCAGTGTGCCTGGCACTAGGCACTCAGTGTGCCTGGCACTAGGCACTCAGTGTGCCTGGCACTAGGCACTCAGTGTGCCTGGCACTAGGCACTCAGTGTGCCTGGCACTAGGCACTCAGTGTGCCTGGCACTAGGCACTCAGTGTGCCTGGCACTAGGCACTCAGTGTGCCTGGCACTAGGCACTCGGTGTGCCTGGCACTAGGTACTCAGTGTGCCTGGCACTAGGCACTCAGTGTGCCTGGCACTAGGCACTCAGTGTGCCTGGCACTAGGCACTCAGTGTGCCTTGCACTAGGCACTCGGTGTGCCTGGCACTAGGCACTCAGTGTGCCTGGCACTAGGCACTCAGTGTGCCTGGCACTAGGCACTCGGTGTGCCTGGCACTAGGCACTCAGTGTGCCTGGCACTAGGCACTAGGCACTCAGTGTGCCTGGCACTAGGCACTCAGTGTGCCTGGCACTAGGCACTTAGTGTGCCTGGCACTAGGCACTCAGTGTGCCTTGCACTCGGCACTCGGTGTGCCTGGCACTAGGCACTCAGTGTGCCTGGCACTAGGCACTCGGTGTGCCTGGCACTAGGCACTCGGTGTGCCTGGCACTAGGCACTCAGTGTGCCTGGCACTAGGCACTCAGTGTGCCTGGCACTAGGCACTCAGTGTGCCTGGCACTAGGCACTCAGTGTGCCTGGCACTAGGCACTCAGTGTGCCTGGCACTAGGCACTCAGTGTGCCTGGCTCTAGGCACTCAGTGTGCCTGGCACTAGGCACTCAGTGTGCCTGGCACTAGGCACTCACTAGGCACTCAGTGGGACTCACTAGGCACTCAGTGGGACTCACTAGGCACTCAGTGGGACTCACTAGGCACTCAGTGGGACTCACTAGGCACTCAGTGTGCCTGGCACTAGGCACTCAGTGTGCCTGGCACTAGGCACTCAGTGTGCCTGGCACTAGGCACTCAGTGTGCCTGGCACTAGGCACTCAGTGTGCCTGGCACTAGGCACTCAGTGTGCCTGGCACTAGGCACTCAGTGTGCACTCAGTGTGCCTGGCACAAGGCACTCAGTGTGCCTGGCACTAGGCACTCAGTGTGCCTGGCACTAGTGTGCACTTGGCTCTTAGGGTGCCTGGCACTAGGCACTCAGTGTGCCTGGCACTAGGCACTCAGTGTGCCTGGCACTAGGCACTCAGTGTGCCTGGCACACTCAGTGTGCCTGGCACTAGGCACTCAGTGTGCCTGGCACTAGGCACTCAGTGTGCCTGGCACTAGGCACTCAGTGTGCCTGGCACTAGGCACTCAGTGTGCACTAGGCACTCAGTGTGCCTGGCACACTAGTGTGCCTGGCACTAGGCACTCAGTGTGTGCCTGGCACTAGGCACTCAGTGTGCCTGGCACTAGGCACTCAGTGTGCCTGGCACTAAGCACTACTAGGCACTCAGTGTGCCTGGCACTAGGCACTCAGTGTGCCTGGCACTAGGCACTCAGTGTGCCTTGCACTAGGCACTCAGTGTGCCTGGCACTAGGCACTCAGTGTGCCTGGCACTAGGCACTCAGTGTGCCTGGCACTAGGCACTCAGTGTGCCTGGCACTAGGCACTCAGTGTGCCTGGCACTAGGCACTCAGTGTGCCTGGCACTCAGTGTGCCTGGCACTAGGCACTCGGTGTGCCTGGCACTAGGCACTCAGTGTGCCTGGCACTAGGCACTCAGTGTGCCTGGCACTAGGCACTCAGTGTGCCTGGCACTAGGCACTCAGTGTGCCTGGCACTAGGCACTCAGTGTGCCTGGCACTAGGCAGTGTAGGCACTCAGTGTGCCTGGCACTAGGCACTCAGTGTGCCTGGCACTAGGCACTCAGTGTGCCTGGCACTAGGCACTCAGTGTGCCTGGCACTAGGCACTCAGTGTGCCTGGCACTAGGCACTCAGTGTGCCTGGCACTAGGCACTCAGTGTGCCTGGCACTAGGCACTCAGTGTGCCTGGCACTAGGCACTCAGTGTGCCTGGCACTAGGCACTCAGTGCACTAGGCACTCAGTGTGCCTGGCACTAGGCACTCTGTGTGCCTGGCACTAGGCACTCAGTGTGCCTGGCACTAGGCACTCTGTGTGCCTGGCACTAGGCACTCAGTGTGCCTGGCACTAGGCACTCAGTGTGCCTGGCACTAGGCACTCAGTGTGCCTGGCACTAGGCACTCAGTGTGCCTGGCACTAGGCACTCAGTGTGCCGGGCACTAGGCACTAGTGTGCACTAGGCACTCAGTGTGCCTGGCACTAGGCACTCGGTGTGCCTGGCACTAGGCACTCGGTGTGCCTGGCACTAGGCACTCAGTGTGCCTGGCACTAGGCACTCGGTGTGCCTGGCACTAGGCACTCAGTGTGCCTGGCACTAAGCACTCGGTGTGCCTGGCACTAGGCACTCAGTGTGCCTGGCACTAGGCACTCGGTGTACCTGGCACTAGGCACTCAGTGTGCCTGGCACTAGGCACTCAGTGTGCCTGGCACTAGGCACTCAGTTTGCCTGGCACTAGTCACTCAGTGTGCCTGGCACTCAGTGTGCCTGGCACTAGGCACTCAGTGTGCCTGGCACTAGGCACTCAGTGTGCCTGGCACTAGGCACTCAGTGTGCCTGGCACTAGGCACTCAGTGTGCCTGGCACTAGGCACTCAGTGTGCCTGGCACTAGGCACTCAGTGTGCCTGGCACTAGGCACTCAGTGTGCCTGGCACTAGGCACTCAGTGTGCCTGGCACTAGGCACTCAGTGTGCCTGGCACTAGGCACTCAGTGTGCCTGGCACTAGGCACTCAGTGTGCCTGGCACTAGGCACTGAGTGTGCCTGGCACTAGGCACTCAGTGTGCCTGGCACTAGGCACTCAGTGTGCCTGGCACTAGGCACTCGGTGTGCCTGGCACTAGGCACTCGGTGTGCCTGGCACTAGGCACTCAGTGTGCCTGGCACTAGGCACTCAGTGTGCCTGGCACTAGGCACTCAGTGTGCCTGGCACTAGGCACTCAGTGTGCCTGGCACTAGGCACTCAGTGTGCCTGGCACTAGGCACTCAGTGTGCCTGGCACTAGGCACTCAGTGTGCCTGGCACTAGGCACTCGGTGTGCCTGGCACTAGGCACTCAGTGTGCCTGGCACTAAGCACTAGGCACTCAGTGTGCCTGGCACTAGGCACTCATTGTGCCTGGCACTAGGCACTCAGTGTGCCTGGCACTAGGAACTCGGTGTGCCTGGCACTAGGCACTCAGTGTGCCTGGCACTAGGCACTAGGCACTCAGTGTGCCTGGCAGTGTGCCTGGCACTAGGCACTCACTAGTCAGTGCCTGGCACTAGGCACTCAGTGTGCCTGGCACTAGGCACTCAGTGTGCCTGGCACTAGGCACTCAGTGTGCCTGGCACTAGGCACTCAGTGTGCCTGGCACTAGGCACTCAGTGTGCCTGGCACTAGGCACTCCTGGCACTAGTGTGTGCCTGGCACTAGGCACTCGGTGTGCCTGGCACTAGGCACTCAGTGTGCCTGGCACTAGGCACTCAGTGTGCCTGGCACTAGGCACTCATTGTGCCTGGCACTAGGCACTCAGTGTGCCTGGCACTAGGCACTCAGTGTGCCTGGCACTAGGCACTCAGTGTGCCTGGCACTAGGCACTCAGTGTGCCTGGCACTAGGCACTCAGTGTGCCTGGCACTAGGCACTCAGTGTGCCTGGCACTAGGCACTCAGTGTGCCTGGCACTAGGCACTCAGTGTGCCTGGCACTAGGCACTCAGTGTGCCTGGCACTAGGCACTCAGTGTGCCTGGCACTAGGCACTCAGTGTGCCTGGCACTAGGCACTCAGTGTGCCTGGCACTAGGCACTCAGTGTGCCTGGCACTAGGCACTCAGTGTGCCTGGCACTAGGCACTCAGTGTGCCTGGCACTAGGCACTCAGTGTGCCTGGCACTAGGCACTCACTAGGCACTCAGTGTGCCTGGCACTAGGCACTCAGTGTGCCTGGCACTAGGCACTCAGTGTGCCTGGCACTAGGCACTCAGTGTGCCTGGCACTAGGCACTCAGTGTGCCTGGCACTAGGCACTCAGTGTGCCTGGCACTAGGCACTCAGTGTGCCTGGCACTAGGCACTCAGTGTGCCTGGCACTAGGCACTCAGTGTGCCTGGCACTAGGCACTCAGTGTGCCTGGCACTAGGCACTCAGTGTGCCTGGCACTAGGCACTCAGTGTGCCTTGCACTAGGCACTCGGTGTGCCTGGCACTAGGCACTCAGTGTGCCTGGCACTACGCACTCGGTGTGCCTGGCACTAGGCACTCGGTGTGCCTGGCACTAGGCACTCAGTGTGCCTGGCACTAGGCACTCGGTGTGCCTGGCACTAGGCACTCAGTGTGCCTGGCACTAAGCACTCGGTGTGCCTGGCACTAGGCACTCAGTGTGCCTGGCACTAGGCACTCAGTGTGCCTGGCACTAGGCACTCAGTGTGCCTGGCACTAGGCACTCAGTGTGCCTGGCACTAGGCACTCAGTGTGCCTGGCACTAGGCACTCAGTGTGCCTGGCACTAGGCACTCAGTGTGCCTAGGCACTCAGTGTGCCTGGCACTAGCACTCAGTGTGCCTGGCACTCAGTGTGCCTGGCACTAGGCACTCAGTGTGCCTGGCACTAGGCACTCAGTGTGCCTGGCACTAGGCACTCAGTGTGCCTGGCACTAGGCACTCAGTGTGCCTGGCACTAGGCACTCAGTGTGCCTGGCACTAGGCACTCAGTGTGCCTGGCACTAGGCACTCAGTGTGCCTGGCACTAGGCACTCAGTGTGCCTGGCACTAGGCACTCAGTGTGCCTGGCACTAGGCACTCAGTGTGCCTGGCACTAGGCACTCAGTGTGCCTGGCACTAGGCACTCAGTGTGCCTGGCACTAGGCACTCAGTGTGCCTGGCACTAGGCACTCAGTGTGCCTGGCACTAGGCACTTAGTGTGCCTGGCACTAGGCACTCAGTGTGCCTGGCACTAGGCACTCAGTGTGCCTGGCACTAGGCACTCAGTGTGCCTGGCACTAGGCACTCAGTGTGCCTGGCACTAGGCACTCGGTGTGCCTGGCACTAGGCACTCAGTGTGCCTGGCACTAGGCACTCAGTGTGCCTGGCACTAGGCACTCAGTGTGCCTGGCACTAGGCACTCAGTGTGCCTGGCACTAGGCACTCAGTGTGCCTGGCACTAGGCACTCAGTGTGCCTGGCACTAGGCACTCAGTGTGCCTGGCACTAGGCACTCAGTGTGCCTGGCACTAGGCACTCAGTGTGCCTGGCACTAGGCACTCAGTGTGCCTGGCACTAGGCACTCAGTGTGCCTGGCACTAGGCACTCAGTGTGCCTGGCACTAGGCACTCAGTGTGCCTGGCACTAGGCACTCAGTGTGCCTGGCACTAGGCACTCAGTGTGCCTGGCACTAGGCACTCAGTGTGCCTGGCACTAGGCACTCAGTGTGCCTGGCACTAGGCACTCAGTGTGCCTGGCACTAGGCACTCAGTGTGCCTGGCACTAGGCACTCAGTGTGCCTGGCACTAGGCACTCAGTGTGCCTGGCACTAGGCACTCAGTGTGCCTGGCACTAGGCACTCAGTGTGCCTGGCACTAGGCACTCGGTGTGCCTGGCACTCAGTGTGCACTAGGCACTCAGTGTGCCTGGCACTAGGCACTCAGTGTGCCTGGCACTAGGCACTCGGTGTGCCTGGCACTAGGCACTCAGTGTGCCTGGCACTAGGCACTCGGTGTGCCTGGCACTAGGCACTCAGTGTGCCTGGCACTAGGCACTCGGTGTGCCTGGCACTAGGCACTCAGTGTGCCTGGCACTAGGCACTCAGTGTGCCTGGCACTAGGCACTCAGTGTGCTTGCCATTAGGCACTCAGTGTGCTTGCCATTAGGCACTCAGTGTGCCTGGCACTAGGCACTCAGTGTGCCTGGCACTAGGCACTCACCTCAGTGTGCTTCTGCCATTAGGCACCCAGTGTGCTCACAATATGCACTCAGTGTGCCCGGCACTAGGCACCCAGTGCTCCGGCACTAGGCACCTGAAAGTGTGCTCCGGCACTAGGCACCCAAAGTGTCTGCTAATTAGTAATCTGTAGTGCTCCGGCACCAGGCAACTAGTAGCCCATACAGGGTACTAGTGTGCCTGTAATTAGCACCAGTGTGCCCGGGCACTAGGGTACCAGTGTGCTCTATGACCAGCACCCTCCCATAGTGTGCCTGGCACTCAGGCACCCAGTGCCCGGGCAATAGGCACTCAGTGTGCCCAAAGAATTAGTAACATGGTGCCCGGCACCAGCACCCAGTAAGCCCGGGCACCAGCAATCAGCGCACCGGCACCAGGCACCAGTGCGTTCTGGGGTGCATCACAGCACCAGCGTGCCCGCATTAGCACTTTAGTGCGCGCCCGCGACACAGCACTCAGTGCGGCCGGCACCAGTAATTGCGTGCCTGGCACCAGGCACTTCGCCAGTGTGCCTGGCACTAGGCACTCAGTGCGCCCAAATCAGGCACCGGTGCGTGCCTGGCACTTCAGGTGACCAGTGCGCCCGGGCATCAGGCACCTGCGTGCCCGGCACCAGGCACCTGCGCCCGGCACCATCCAGCGGAATCGGCACTAGGCACCGGCGTGCCTGGCACTAGCACCCAGTGCACCGCACAAGCACTCCGGCAAACGGCACTAGGCACCCAGCGTGCCCGCACCAGCACCTGGCGTGCCGCTTAATAGGCACCTGCGCCCGCACTAGGCACCTCGGCGCGCCCGGCACTGCACCGGTGCACCTGCACGGCGCACCGTACCCGCACTCAGGCACCCAGTGCAAGCCATACCAGGCACCCAGTGTACCGCACCAGCACCTGCGCCGCCACAGCACTCCAGTGCGCCCGGCACAGGCACCTCAGCGTGCCCGGCACTCAGGCACCAGCAGCCGGTGGATTAGGTAATTTCAGTGTGTTTGGTATCAGGCACCAGTGCCCGGCACTAGGCACCCAGCGCGCCTGGTACCAGGCACCAGTGCCCGGCATCAGCACCCAGTGCCCGGCACTAGGCACCTGGTGCGTGCCCGCACTAGTACCCAGTGCGCCCGGCACCAGGCACCAGCATGCCCGGCGCACCAGGCGAATCAGCGTGGCCCGGCACAGCACCCGTGCCTGGCACCAGGCACCCAGTGCGCCTGGGCACCAGGCACCAGTGCGCCTGGCACCAGGCACTCAGCGTGCTCCGGCACCAGGCACCCAGTGCGCCCTGGCACGCCGCACCCGGCGTGCCCTGGCACTAGCACCGGTGCCCGGCACTAGGCACCAGTGCGCCCGGCATCAGCACCAGGTGTGCCTGCACCAGGCACCGTGCGCCCGGCACTGCCACCGGTGTGTCAGCACCAGGCACCCAGTGCGCCCGGCACTATACGCACCTGCAGTATCGACCACCAGTGTGCCCGGCATTAGGCACCCAGTGTGCTCCTGCACCAGGCACCCAGTGTTTGCCACAGGCACTCCAGTGCAAGCCACACAGCACCAGCACCGCACCAGGCACCAGTGGTGCCTGGCACCAGCACTCAGTGTGCCTGGGCACTAGGCACCCAGTGCCTGCACTAGGCACCCAGTGCCTGGGCACTCAGGACCTGCGTGCCTGGCACCAGGCACCAGTGTCAGCACTAGGCACCAGGTGCAGCCCACCAGCAATTTGAGTGTCTCGGCACTAGGCACCAGTGTGCATGGCACTAGGCACCAGTGCCCACACTGTGCACTTAGTGTAAAATGCAAGCACTCAGGCACCAGGCAGCCCAGACTGGCACCTGGTGCCCGGCACCAGGCACTCCAGCACCTGGGCACCAGGCACTCAGTGCAGCCTGGCACTAGGCACTCGGTGTGCCTGGGCACCAGGCACTCAATGTGCCTGGCACCAGGCACCCAGCCTGGCACCAGCACCAGTGCCTGGCACCAGGCAACTCCAGTGGCAGTTCCACACCAGGCAATCGCCACAATGAGGTGACCCAGTGCGCCTCGGGCACAGCACCAGTGCTCGCACCAGGCACTCCAGTGCCCGGCACCAGGCACCCAGCGGTGCCTGGGCACCAGGCACCCAGTGCAAGCCTGGCACCAGGGCACTCCAGTGTGCCAGGCATCAGCACCAGTGTGCCTGGGCACTAGTACTCAGTGTGGCTCAGCACCAGGCACCCAGTGCCTGGCACTAGGCACGCAGTGGCACTGCACACCAGGCACCAGGTGGCTGCTGGCATCAGGCACCAGAGGTACTGGTGACTAGGCAATCTGAAACGGGCACTAGGCACCCAGTGTGCCTGGCAACAGCACTCAGTGTGTCTGGCACTGGTGTGGTAAATCAGTGCGCTCGGCATCAGGCACTCAGTGCCTGGCACCAGGCACTAGCTCTGTCGGCATCAGCTTCACCAGTGCGTGCCCTGCACCGGCACTGGCGTAGCCTGGCACCAGGCACCTCGGTGCTCTGCCAATAGCACCAGTGTGCCCGGGCACTAGGCACTCCAGTGCCTGGCATCGAGGCACCAGCGTGCCTGGCACTCAGGCACTCAGTGCGCCCGCACCCAGGCACCAGCGTGCCTGGCACTAGGCACCAGTGAGCCCGGCACTCAGGCACCAGTGTGCCTGGCACCAGGCACCAGGTGCCTTGCACTCGGCACCGGGTGTGCCCGGCACTAGCACTGAAAAGCTTGCCATTAGGCACTCAGTGTGCTCACTAGCACTCCAGCGCTTCGGGCACTAGGCAACCAGTGCGCCCGGCACCAGGCACCCAGCGTGCTCCGGCACCAGGCACCCTCAGTGTGCCCTTGGCACCGCACCGGCGCCTGGCAGTAGGCAACCAGTGCGCCTTAGGCACCCAGGCACTCGGTGCCTGGCAACTCAGGCACCCGGTGCTCCGGCCTCCAGCGCTCCAGTGCAAGCCTGGCCACCAGGCACCCAGTGCCTGGCATCCCAGGCACCCATGCCCTGGGCACCAGGCACCAGTGCCAGCCCTTGGGCACCCAGGCACCAGTGGTAAGCTGGCCATTAGCCTCCAGGTGTGCCTGGCAACTAGGCACCAGGGTGCCTGGCCACTCAGGCACTCAGGGGTGGTGCCTGGCACCCAGGGCACCCAGCGTGTGCCCAGCTGTTAGGCACCCCTCAGTGTGCCTTCCGGCCACTAGGCACCCTGGTGGGCCCTGGCACCAGCACCCTCTAGTGCCTGGTACCTAGGCACCTCAGTGCAGCCTGGCCAATAGGCACCCGCAGTGTGCCTGGCACCAGGCACCCAGTTGCCCGGCATTAGGCAACCCACAGTGCCCGCACTAGGCCCACCCAGGCGCCCCGGGAATAGTGCGAACTTCAGTGCCCGGCCCGCACCAGGCACCCAGTGGTGTGGCTTTACCAGGCCAGCACCCAAGTGCCCGGCACCAGGCACCTTCTAGTGCCTCCGGCACTCAGGCACCAGTGGCCGCCTTTGCACCCGGCACCGGTGCGCTGGGCACCAGGCACCGGCAAACGCCATTAGGCCACCTGGTGCCCGTGGCCCGGCACCTGCACCTGGTGCTCCGGCACCTAGGCACCCTCAGTGCGTCCCCGGCACTGTGCACCAGTGGGCGCCCGGCACCAAGGCACCTCAGGGTGTGCCCGGCACCTAGGCACCCGTGCCCGGCATCAGGCACTTAGTGCCCTCAACTAGGGGGCACCCTCAGTGCCTTGGCACTCGGCACCTCGGTGTGCCTGCACCTAGGCACCTCGCGTGCCCTTCTGGCCACTTAGGCACCAGTGCCGCCTGGCACCTAGGCACCCAGGGTGCCCAATTAGGCCACCCAGTGGCCCGGCACCTAGGCACTCAGTGTGCCCGGGCACTAGGCACTGTGCGCCCGCACTAGGCACTTCTAGGCAGCCCGGCACTAGGCACCTGCAGGTGCCCACCAGGCACCTGGTGCCGTGGCCTGGCACCAGGGCACTTCAGCCCGGCACCAGGCACCAGCGTGCCTTGCACCAGGCACTCGGTGCCTGGCATCAGTAGGTTCAGTGTGCTCCAGGCACCCGGTGCCTGCAACCAGGTACCCGGTGCCCTCTGGCATCCAGGCCCCCAGCCGGGCCTGGCACTAGGCACTCGGTGCCTGGCACCAGGCACTCCAGTGCGCCCGGCACTAAGCACTCGGTGTGCCCGGCACTAGGCACCCGCGGTGCCCGGCACCTAGGCACCTTCCGGTGCCTTGGCACCTAGGCACCTCAGTGTGCCCCTCACCAGGCACCAGCGGCCTGGCACTAGGCACCCTCAGCGTGCTTCTGCCATTAGGCCACCAGTGGGCGCTCGGCAATTAGGCACCTCAGGGTGCCTGGCCCACCAGGCACTCAGTGCCTGGCACCAGGCCACCTGTGCCGTGGGCCCGGCACTAGGCACCTCAGGTGTGCCTTGGCACTCATGGCACCTGGTGGTGCCTGCAACCAGGGCACTCGGTGCCTGGCACTCAGGCACCCGGTGGTGCCTGGCCACTGGTGGCACCAGCGTGCCCGGCACCAAGGCACCTGGTGCCCGGGCACTAGCAATTGCCCGTGGCGCCTGCACCTAGGCACCTGCGGTGCCCGGGCACCTAGGCACCCAGTGCCTTCGGCCATTAGGCACCAGTGTTCTCCGGCAATAGGCACCAGCCGTGGCCTCCGGCACCTAGCACCCAGCCGTGGCCTGGCACTAGGCACCCAGTGCCTGGCACCAGGCACTCCAGTGCCTTGCCACCAGGCACCGGTGCCTGGCACCAGGCACTCGGTGCCCTGGGCAATCAGGCAACCAAAGTTGCTCCCGGCACAGTGCCAACTCCGGCGCGCCCGGCACCAGGCACCCAGTGCCGCCTGGCACCAGGCAATCCAGTGCCCGGCACCAGGCACCCAGGCGCCCGGCAACCTGGCACCTGTGCGTGCCCGGCAACCAGGCACCCAGCAAGCCCGGCACTAGGCACTCAGGCGTGCCCGGCACTAGGCACCCAGTGCCGCCTGGCACCTGTAGGCACCTCAGTAAGCCCGGCACCAGGCACCTGTGCCGTGGCCCGGCACCAGGGCAACTTCAGGTGTGCCTCCGGCACTAGGCACCTCAGTGTGCCTGGCACTAGGCACCAGTGTGGCACTAGGCAACCGAGCGTGCCCGGCACTGGTAACCTGTGCGTGCCTGGCAATTTAGGCACCAGCGTGCCTGGCCCGTAACCAGGCACCAGAAAAGCCCGGCACCAGCACTCCAGGTGCGCCTTCCTGCACCTCAGGCACCGGCAGTGCCTCCCCGGCATGCACCGGCGCCCGGCACCTAGGTACCGGCCCGGTGCCCAAGTACCAGGCACCTGGTGCCTGGCAATTAGGCACCTCTCGGTGCCCTGGCACCTAGGCACCTCAGTGCCGCCTGGCAATTAGGTCACCTCCGGTGTGCCTGGCACCTAGGCACCCCTCAGTGTGCCTGGCATTAGGCCAGGCCAGGTGCCTGGCAATAGCACCCAGGCGTGCCCGGCACTAGGCACCCCAGTGTACTTGCCATTAGGGCTTCCTGTGCCGTTGCCTGGGCACCAGGCACTCAGTGCCCGGCTCCGGGCAATTAGCAACTCCAGCAGTGCCCGGCACCTAGGTAACCTTCCAGCGTGCCTCGGGCACCCAGGCACTCAGGGTGCCCGGGCGCACCTCAGGCACCAGTGCCCAAGGCTCCGGCACTGTGGTTACCAGGTGCCCTGGCACTCAGGGCACCCTAGCGTGCTCCTCACCAGGCACCAGCGTGCCCAGGCACCAGTTGCCCGCACCAGGTACCAGTGCCCGGGTACCAGGGCACCTCCAGGTGCGTGCCTTGGCACCTAGGCACCCTCAGGGTGTGCCTGGCACCAGGCACCTGCCAGTACCCGGCTCCAGGGCAACTCCGGTGCCCGGCAATTTAGGCACCTTCGGTGCCTCGGCACCTCAGGCACCTCAGTGAAAGTTCCGCACTAGGCACCGGTGCGCCTGGCACCAGGCACCCAGTGGTGCCCGGGCGCCAGGCACCTCAGGCGTGCCCGGCACCCAGGCCACCTCGTAAGCCGCTACGAAGCTCCCAGTGTGTTTGGCAATAGGGCACCTCGCGCGCCCGGCACCAGGACACCTTCAGCGTGGGCCTCGGCACCAGGCACCAGTGCCCGGCACCAGGCACTCCGCGCTGGTGCCGTGCCCGGGCCACTAGCACCGTCCAGTGCCTCCCGGCACTAGGCATCTGTTGCGCCCGGCACTGTGGCAACCAAGGCGTGCCCGGCAACTTAGGCACCTGTGCGTGCCCGGCACCAGGCCACCCGTGGCGCCCCGGCACCAGGCACCCAGTGCGCCTGGCACCTGGCACCAGTGCCATCAGGCACCAGGCACCTCGTGCCGTGGCCCGGCACTCATTCACTCAGTGTGCCCCTCAACCAGGCCCACTCAAGTGCCCGGCAATTTAGACACTTAGCCGTGCCCGCACATATATATATATATATATATATATATATATATATATATATATATATATATATATATATATATATATATATATATATATATATATATATATATATATATATATATATATATATATATATATATATATATATATATATATATATATATATATATATATATATATATATATATATCTATATATATATACATACTTGGTGTCCGCAAGTTATCATAGATTGCGCTACCTGCTTTTCTGTCCTCATGTATTGCATCCAGAGAGCTTGTAGCAGCGATTCTCCCTGAACATCTTAGGGACAAGATTGGAGTCC
>NC_091311.1:6750941-6820941 GCF_038502225.1 Cherax quadricarinatus | reverse complement strand
CCACTGACCTGTCACATTACCTACCTACCTCCTTCCCTCTCCTGTGTACTCCTCTCCCTTTACTCCATTATTCCGCCTTATTCCCATTACCATAGACCGTTCAAGCCATCCCTTATATGACAGGGTGGCATCATGGGAGACAAGATTGAGGTCCCCAGTGGAAATATCAGACAGTCCCTCGATGAAGCAGAATTTCTTGAGTTATCCTGGGTGGCTAACTCTCCGAGGTTAATAATTCGAACAAGTGAGCGTTTTTGCTAGAATATATATAGGCATAAATACAGTAGTACAATATATCAAAGATTATGAATCTACTCCAGCTCCCCTGAAGCTGGACGCTAGCCAAGTATGAAGCAAGCATTTTTCCCTCTGAATGGCCACGCTGAGGCGCTAGAACATGAGACTGGCCGCCCTCGGGTCTCTGGTGGTGTCATGAGCCTATAACCCAGCTCTTTGAGGAAACAGTTGGCATTTATCTCCCAAGATCCCAAGGTCTCTGATCCCACTGGGACAAATTAATACTGATATCTTATGTCTCTGTACTCGCTAATCTTGTACTCCTTCCTGTGATCAGCAGCTCCTTCCTGTTGCCCAACACTGTGATGGATGTAGGTGTCAGCCAGTGTCGACACTGGCTGACACCTACATCCTGGCTTAAAAATTTTCCAAGGATAGATGGTGATCCCGTCGGGGTGTTTGCAGGATTGTGAGTATTGTTGGATGCTCGGAATCAGGCCTCTCTCTCGGCTGGGTAACCAGCTGTACCAAGGTTCCTCTTTATGATGATATACTTCATTGTGTGTTGCGTGCCAGCCACTGGTTTTGGAGCAGTTAAGACCATGTAGACCATATTCATCGGCTTGCGCATCACCGCAAACACACGTATAAGCCGTGTGAATTGGGGCAGCAAGTGTACCTGATACCTGGAGGGATTCTCGAGGGTCAACGCCCCCGCGGCCCGGTCCGTGACTAAGCCTCGTAGTGGATCAGGGCCTGATCAACCAGGCTGTTACTGCTGAGCGCAGGTAAACCAACGTTGAAACCACTTCCCGGCTGGTCAGGTACTGACTTCAGGTGCTTGTTCAGCTCGCTCTTGAAGACAGCCAGGGGTCTATTGGTAATTCTCCTTATGTATGCTGGGAGGCAGTGAAATAGTCTTGGGCCCCCTGACTCTTATTGTGTTGTCTCTCAGCGTATTCGTGGCGCCCCTGCTTTTCACTGGGGGGATGTCGCACCGCCTACCGAGTCTTTTGCTTTCATAGGGAGTGATTTCAGTATGCAGATTTTCCAAGTGTATATTATCACGCATCTTTCTCGCCTGCTTTCCAGGGAGTACAGGTTAAGGGACTTCAATCGTTTCCAGTAATTTAGGTGCTTTATTGTATTAATGAGTGCCGTAAAAGTTGTCTGTATATTCTCCAGGTCTGCAATTTTGCCTGCCTTGAAAGGGGCCCTTAGTGTGCAGCAATAGTCCAGCTTGGCATCCCTCTTTTGAATGTTCTCATTATCCACCCTAACATTTTTCCTGGCAGATGTGGCAGAGACATTGTTGTGATCTTTGAAAGTGAAATTCTCTGACATTATCACTCCCAGGTCCTTCACATTAGTTTCTCGCTCTATTGTCTGGTTGAAATTTGTTTTATACTCAAATCCAGTTTTCATTTCTTCCAGTTTTCGATATTAGAGTAAATGAAATTTGTCTTCATCGAAGTTCATATTGTTTTTCTGCTGCCCATTGAAAGATTTGGTTAATGTCCGCTTGGAGATTTGCATGAATGACAATGTCAGGCAAACTAGAGTATCATCATGTCTATGTCAAACATAAGGATGAGATAAAAGATGTGAGCGAGTACTATGCCTTGTGAAAGAGAACTTTTCACCGTAGCTGCCTCAGACTTTACTCTTAGTGTTCTGTTTGTTAGGAAGTTAAAGATCCATCTACCAACTTTTCCTTTAATTCCTTTAGTGTTCTGTTACACCTTGATCACACTTGTCGATGGCTTTCGCAAAGTTTGTGTGTACTACATCTGCATTTTGTTCGTCCTGCAGTGCATCCGAAGCCATGTCATACTGGCCCAGTAATTGTCTGAAGCAGAGCGACCTGTTCTATACCCATGTTGCCCTGAGTTGTGAAATTGTTCTGTATAAAAATGGTTGGCGATCTTGCTTTTTATAATCCTTTAGAAGATTTTTCTGACGTGGGACGTTAGTGCTATCGGTCTGTAATTCTTTGCATTTCCTTTACTGCCACCTTTGTGGAGTGGGACTATGTCTGTTGCGCTTAGTGACTGTGGGATGACCCATGTGTCTGTGCTTCCTGGTCATAGAATATCTAAGACATGTAAAAGGGGTTTCTTGCAGTTCTTCATGAACAGAGTTCTATGAGTCTGGGCCTGGGGCAGAGTGCATGGCCATGTTATTTATTGTTTTTTTGCAAAGCCCTGTGGTGTTAGGATTATATTAGAATTCTTGAATTAACCAAATTTTGAGTCTCGGTAATAAAAAATTCATTTAGATTGTCGACTTTTATTCTGTTTAACATCTGATTTAATACTGAGTCATACTGGGACTTTAGTATCTCAGTTATTTCAGTGCTGTCATCTATGTAAGTCCCATCTCGTTTAAGCAGCAGTGGCCCAATAATGGATGTGATTTTTGCCCTAAATTTGGCTTAAGAAAAGAAATATAAATATATATTTTTTTAATTTCATTTGTGGTTTTAAATTCTTCCTGTGTTTCTTGGCTTCTGTATGATTCCTTAAGTGTAAGTTTGATATTTTCTATTTCTCTGACCAGTGTCACCTTCCATATTTCTGATATACTGACCCCTTTCAGCAGCTCTGTGACTCTTTACATTTGCTTGTAGAGGGAGCATCTCTCTCTTTCTAGTTTACATTATCTCTTGTTTTTTCTTAAAGTAAGCTGACCAATGTTCCAGTAAGCTGACTTATGCCAGTTCTGAGCATGTGGTAATGAACATGCCAGAACTGAGCATCTGGCATTGAGCATGCCAGTACAGAGTATGTGACAATGAGTATGCCATTACTGAGCATGTGGCTGCGACAATGCTATTACTGAGCATGTGGTAATGAGCATGCTAGTAAAGAGCATGTGGAAATGAGCATGCCAGTACTGAGCATGCGGTAATGAGCATGCCAGTACTGAGCATGTGGTAATGATCATGCTAGTACTGAGAAAATAGTAATGATAATGCTAGTATTGAGCATGTGGTAATGAGCATGCCTGTACAGAGCAAGTGGAACACACAACATCCGGCAGTATCAGTAAGAGTGTTGGAACACACAACATCCGGCAGTATCAGTAAGAGTGTTGGAACACACAACATCCGGCAGTATTAGTAAGAGTGTTGGAACACACAACATCCGGCAGTATCAGTAAGAGTGTTGGAACACACAACATCCGGCAGTATCAGTAAGAGTGTTGGAACACACAACATCTGGCAGTATTAGTAAGAGTGTTGGAACACACAACATCCGGCAGTATTAGTAAGAGTGTTGGAACACACAACATCCGACAGTATCAGTAAGAGTGTTGGTACAACATCCGGCAGTATCAGTAAGAGTGTTGGAACACACAACATCTGGCAGTATTAGTAAGAGTGTTGGAACACACAACATCCGGCAGTATCAGTAAGAGTGTTGGAACACACAACATCCGGCAGTATTAGTAAGAGTGTTGGAACACACAACATCCGGCAGTATCAGTAAGAGTGTTGGTACAACATCCGGCAGTATCAGTAAGAGTGTTGGAACACACAACATCCGGCAGTATCAGTAAGAGTGTTGGAACAACATCCGGCAGTATCAGTAAGAGTGTTGGAACACACAACATCCGGCAATATTAGTAAGAGTGTTGGAACACACAACATCCGGCAGTATCAGTAAGAGTGTTGGAACATACAACACCCGGCAGTATAAGTGAGAGTGTTGGAACACACAACATCCGGCAGTATTAGTAAGAGTGTTGGAACACACAACATCCGGCAGTATTAGTAAGAGTGTTGGAACACACAACATCCGGCAGTATCAGTAAGAGTGTTGGAACACACAACATCCGGCAGTATCAGTAAGAGTGTTGGAACACACAACATCCGGCAGTATCAGTAAGAGTGTTGGAACACACAACATCCGGCAGTATCAGTAAGAGTGTTGGAACACACAACATCCGGCAGTATCAGTAAGAGTGTTGGAACACACAACATCCGGCAGTATCAGTGAGAGTGTTGGAACACACAACATCCGGCAGTATTAGTAAGAGTGTTGGAACACACAACATCCGGCAGTATCAGTAAGAGTGTTTGAACACACAACATCCGGCAGTATCAGTAAGAGTGTTGGAACACACAACATCCGGCAGTATCAGTAAGAGTGTTGGAACACACAACATCCGGCAGTATCAGTAAGAGTGTTGGAACACACAACATCCAGCAGTATCAGTAAGAGTGTTGGAACACACAACATCCGGCAGTATCAGTAAGAGTGTTGGAACACACAACATCCGGCAGTATCAGTAAGAGTGTTGGAACACACAACATCCGGCAGTATCAGTGAGAGTGTTGGAACACACAACATCCGGCAGTATTAGTAAGAGTGTTGGAACACACAACATCCGGCAGTATTAGTAAGAGTGTTGGAACACACAACATCCGGCAGTATCAGTAAGAGTGTTTGAACACACAACATCCGGCAGTATCAGTAAGAGTGTTGGAACACACAACATCCGGCAGTATCAGTAAGAGTGTTGGAACACACAACATCCGGCAGTATCAGTAAGAGTGTTGGAACACACAACATCCGGCAGTATCAGTAAGAGTGTTGGAACACACAACATCCGGCAGTATCAGTAAGAGTGTTGGAACACACAACATCCGGCAGTATCAGTAAGAGTGTTGGAACACACAACATCCGGCAGTATCAGTAAGAGTGTTGGAACACACAACATCCGGCAGTATCAGTAAGAGTGTTGGAACACACAACATCCGGCAGTATCAGTAAGAGTGTTGGAACACACAACATCCGGCAGTATCAGTAAGAGTGTTGGAACACACAACATCCAGCAGTATCAGTAAGAGTGTTGGAACACACAACATCCGGCAGTATCAGTAAGAGTGTTGGTACACACAACATCCGGCAGTATCAGTAAGAGTGTTGGAACACACAACATCCGGCAGTATCAGTAAGAGTGTTGGAACACACAACATCCGGCAGTATCAGTAAGAGTGTTGGAACACACAACATCCGGCAGTATCAGTAAGAGTGTTGGTACACACAACATCCGGCAGTATCAGTAAGAGTGTTGGAACACACAACATCCGGCAGTATCAGTAAGAGTGTTGGTACACACAACATCCGGCAGTATCAGTAAGAGTGTTGGAACACACAACATCCGGCAGTATCAGTAAGAGTGTTGGAACACACAACATCCGGCAGTATCAGTAAGAGTGTTGGAACACACAACATCCGGCAGTATCAGTAAGAGTGTTGGTACACACAACATCCGGCAGTATCAGTAAGAGTGTTGGAACACACAACATCCGGCAGTATCAGTAAGAGTGTTGGAACACACAACATCCGGCAGTATCAGTAAGAGTCATGTCCATCATCTATTACTTATCACTCTGAAATGAGTCGAGTGAATTATGTGACTTGGGCAATTAACACGATAAATTAACACGATAAATTAACACGATAAATTAACACGATAAATTTGTTGTATAAGGAACTGTAATTAAGTAATTACGTGTTCTGATCATTAAGTTTATTTTATCATTTAGTTTATTTTTTCACCTATTTCCTGTTTTTAAATTGGTTATAACCATTTCTTTGTTTACGCAAATTAAAAGCACTTAGGAGACACGAACGTTTGCAACGACAATTTCGTAAATGGTCCAAGTGGGACCGTAACGTCGTCGTAAGCTTCTGTCTCTCTCTCTCCTGTGTGCGGGTTATTTATGTATTGTTCCGGTTACGGTACAGTGCCTTTTTGTTCCTGTTTATTTATTTGTATCTGTCTGTATTACAAAGTAGGGGTAATGAACGCACCTTCCAAGCAACATGCATCTCAAGGATGTGTAAAATGGTGAATACAACCTTACATATCCCAGTGATGGAGGGGAACGTATGAGTAATTATGACTGAACAGGACGCAGATAACACTCGGAGATAAAGCTGATAAGAGTATCTGGGTAAGCCAGTTGACAAATTTCTTGTGAGTACTAGCGAGGCCGGTGCATGAATAACAGCGTTCAGCCTCCAGCTAGTTCTTGCTACTTCATCCTCAACGCCTGAGAAGCGAGGGCACCATCAACACTGAAGAACGACACACTTGGCAAAGGCTGAGATGAAGCTCCTGGCTGCTGCTGCTCTGCTTGTCTTGGCAGGTATGTAGGTGGGCGGGGACCCGGTGAATGCCAGCTCAGGGAGTGCCAAGTGCCTTTATCAACTTTGTTAATGAAGTGTTGAGTTATTTCAGTTTCTTTGCTAGTACAAACCTAAGAAAAAGTGCCATTGTTTTCTAGTATCTTCACTAGTACAAACCTGAGAAAGAGTACCATTGTCATCTATTATCTTCACTAGTACGAACTTTGAGAAAGAGCACTAATGTCTTCCGGTATCTTCACTAGTACAAACCTTGAGAAAAGCACCAGTGTCGTCTAGTATCTTCAATATATATATATATATATATATATATATATATATATATATATATATATATATATATATATATATATATATATATATATATAAACACTGATCTCTGGCTGAAGGAGACTCGAACCTACGAACCTAGGAACAAGGTACGCAGTGCTTTACCAATCTACCCACACTGGACAATACCTTGAAGTCCAGCTTGCGCTAGACTTTGATCCAAGGCAGCCAGCTTTCAGGGAGAAGGCTTACAGCTTTTCATCTCATCCCCTGCATGCATCAGCCTTACTAGAGATATTAACAATGCAAGGAATTCGCAAGAGCAGGCGAAATATGCACAAACACTGATCGAGTCTCCTTCAGCCAGAGATCAGGGTTTGTGTATATTTCGCCTGCTCTTGCGAATTCCTTGCATTGTTAATATCTCTAGTAAGGCTGATGTATGCAGGGGATGAGATGAAAAGCTGTAAGCCTTCTCCCTGAAAGCTGGCTTCCTTTGATCAAAGTCTAGCGCAAGCTGGACTCCAAGGTATTATCCAGTGTGGGTAGATTGGTAAAGCACTGCGTACCTTGTTCCTAGGTTCGTAGGTTCGAGTCTCCTTCAGCCAGAGATCAGTGTTTGTGTATATTTCGCCTGCTCTTGCGAATTCCTTATATATATATATATACACACACAGTGAAGATACTAGACGACACTGGTGCTTTTCACAAGGTTTATATATTATTTAAAGACGAAAAACATTGACAAAACATTCACAAAAATACAATAGAAAGTATATATATATACATATATATATATATATATATATATATATATATATATATATATATATATATATATATATATATATATATATATATATATATATATATATATATATATATATATATATATATATATAAGACAAAGCTCGTCTCCTGGCAGTGAAGGCACCACACTCAGGAGATTTCCTGTTAGCTGTTCCCAATTCCTCCTTGGGCACTCGACTAGACCCACAGGCCATTCGGATTGGTGTTGCTCTTCGCCTAGCCGCCCCCATCCTCACCGAACATAGGTGTATTTGCGGCAGGGCGACAGCTGATCAATTCAGACTTCATGGTCTCGTGTGTCACACAGCAGAAGGGAAGTATGCCAGGCATGAGGAGGTCAATGACATCATAAAGAGAAGCCTCGCCACAGCCCGTTGCCCAGCTCAACAGGAACCCCAAGTGCAGAGGTCTGACGGAAGTCAAAAGCGTCCTGCTGGAGCCACTATGCTACCTTGGAAGGATGGAAAGCAGATTGCCTGGGACTACACATGTGCCGCCACATTGGCAGACACCTACTTGCCATACTCCGTAGTGGAAGGGGGTGGAGCTGCCAGCCACAGGGAGACACAGAAGATCCGCAAATATTAAGACCTTCCCTCTTGCTATAACTTCATCCCAATAGGGTCGGAGACCCTTGGAGCATGGGGCAAGTGTGCTCTAAAGTTCCTAATAGAGCTGGGTGAAAAGCTCATCATAGAAACCAATGACCATAGGGCGACCAGCTTCCTCTTTCAGAGACTCAGTGTTGCAATCCAGAGAGGAAATGCCTGCAGCATTCAGGGCACGCGGCCCACCGCCGGGGAGCTGGACGAAGTATTCGAGATGTAGCTCTGAGTCACCTATGTTGTTTTACTTTCTATCGTATTTTTGTGAATGTTTTGTCAATGTATTTTGTCTTTAAATAAAATATACATAAAATATAGGGGGTGGTAGGAGAAAATTCTCAAACAGCTTCAGGGAGAACCTTGAGTTTTCTCTGAAGCAAGTTTATTCTTTTCTCTGAGGATGAGGGTCCCTATAACAGTTCTAGAGGTGGTACCTCCCTATAAATATATAAATATATATATATGTATATATACATATATATATTTATTATATATATAATATATATATATATAATATATATATATAATATATATTTATTATATATATAATATATATATATATATATATATATGTGCGTGTGTGTGTGTGTGATGGACTTTATCAGTCCATCACAAGGAAGAGTGGTGAGGATCTGAAGGGGTTAGAGGTAATCAATCCCTCAGCCTGGAGTCAAGGTAATCAGTCTATCAGTCTTTTCAAGACTGATAGACTAATTACCCCAAACTCCTTCTGGGCTTCACCATTCTCCTTTGTATGGACTGATGAAGCCACTGTGTGGCGAAACGTTTTCTCAGTAAACATACCCAAGTGTTGTACATGTGTCTAATTTATCAACTTGTCGGTTCTCTGAACCATTCATCTACATAAGTCAAGCCACTGGTACTGTTCAATGCAGATTAATAGAGAGAAGAGGAGAGAGAGAGAGGGAGCTGCTGGCTCACTTGCAGATTAAGAGACAGAACAGGAGAGAGAGTTGCTGGCTCACCTACAGATTAAGAGACAGAACAGAAGAGAGAGCTGCTAGCTCACTTGCAGATTAAGAGAGAGAACAGGAGAGAGAGAGAGCTGCTGGGTCACCTTCAAATTAAGAGAGAGAACAGGAGAGAGAGAGAGCTGCTGGCTCACCCTCAGATTAAGAGAGAGAACAGGAGAGAGAGCTGCTGGCTCACCTTCAGATTAAGAGAGAGAACAGGAGAGAGAGCTGCTGGCTCACCTTCAGATTAAGAAAGAGAACAAGAGAGAGAGAGAGAGAGAGAGCTGCTGGTTAACCTGATAACAGAACAGATAAACGGTTAGATGTACAGTATTTATCGTGACAATTATCTTATCTGTTTGCTAACTTGTGGTAATATATGTAAGGGCTGGCAGCAGACCTAAGCTTCCTTCCAGTGTACCACTACCGAGTACAATCCTACCCATCACCTCTCTTCCGAGTCCATTTCTTTGCTATGGTCATTGATTCCTAGACCTGTGGCCACCATCACCTGATCACTACCTTCCAGCTGTAAAATATAACTTCTGAAGTTAGTTTTGATATAAACTGTGACTAAATGCTCGAACAAACGTGAGAGCATTTAGTCACTAAATTTACTGCTAAATGTCTGAGGGTTAAAGGTAGGTGACTCAGATCTTCACTATCAGAAGCATCATCGTCTAAGGAGTCACTTTATTATCACACTCATTTACGTGAAAATTATGCTGGTGACAGGTCAATCATTTTGCCACTGATATTTAACCTTAAATCTGAACATCCGGCTCCACTGGTGACGGATCCAAACATTCAACCACCACTGGTGACGGATCCAAACATTCAACCACCACTGGTGACGGATCCACACATTCAACCACCACTGGTGACGGATCCACACATTCAACCACCCCTCGTGACGGATCCACACATTCAACCACCACTGGTGACGGATCCACACATTCAACCACCACTGGTGACGGATCCACACATTCAACCACCACTGGTGACGGATCCACACATTCAACCACCACTGGTGACGGATCCACACATTCAACCACCACTGGTGACGGATCCACACATTCAACCACCACTGGTGACGGATCCACACATTCAACCACCACTGGTGACGGATCCACACATTCAACCACCACTGGTGACGGATCCAAACATTCAACCACCACTGGTGACGGATCCACACATTCAACCACCACTGGTGACGGATCCACACATTCAACCACCACTGGTGAAGGATCCAAACATTCAACCACCACTGGTGAAGGATCCAAACATTCAACCACCACTGGTGAAGGATCCAAACATTCAACCACCACTGGTGAACGATCCAAACATTCAACCACCACTGGTGAAGGATCCAAACATTCAACCACCACTGGTGAAGGATCCAAACATTCAGCCACCACTGGTGAAGGAACCAAACATTCAACCACCACTGGTGAAGGATTCAAACATTCAACCACCACTGGTGAAGGAACCAAACATTCAACCACCACTGGTGAAGGATCCAAACATTCAACTACCACTGGTGAAGGATCCAAACATCCAACCACCACTGGTGAAGGATCCAAACATTCAACTACCACTGGTGAAGAATCCAAACATCCAACCACCACTGATGAAGGATCCAAACATTCAACCACCACTGGTGAAGGATCCAAACATTCAACCACCACTGGTGAAGGATCCAAACATTCAACCACCACTGGTGAACGATCCAAACATTCAACCACCACTGGTGAAGGATCCAAACATTCAACCACCACTGGTGAAGGATCCAAACATTTAACCACCACTGGTGAAGGATCCAAACATTCAACCACCACTGGTGAAGGATCCAAACATCCAACCACCACTGGGGAAGGATGCAAACATTCAACCACCACTGGTGAAGGATCCAAACATTCAACCACCACTGGAGAAGGATCCAAACACTCAACCACCACTGGTGAAGGATCCAAACATTCAGCCACCACTGGTGAAGGATCCAAACATTCAACCACCACTGGTGAAGGATCCAAACATTCAACCACCACTGGTGAAGGATCCAAACATCCAACCACCACTGGGGAAGGATCCAAACATTCAACCACCACTGTTGAAGGATCCAAACATTCAACCACCACTGGTGAAGGATCCAAACATTCAACCACCACTGGTGAAGGATCCAAACATTCAGCCACCACTGGTGAAGGATCCAAACATTCAACCACCACTGTTGAAGGAACCAAACATTCAACCACCACTGGTGAAGGATCCAAACATTCAAGCACTACTGGTGAAGGATCCAAACATTCAACCACCACTGGTGAAGGATCCAAACATTCAACCATCACTGGTGAAGGATCCAAACATTCAACCACCACTGGTGAAGGATCCAAACATTCAACCACCACAGGTGAAGGATACACACATTCAACCACCATTGGTGAAGGATCCAAACATTCAACCACCACTGGTGAAGGACACACACATTCAACCACCACTGGTGAAGGATCCAAACATTCAACCACCACTGGTGAAGGATCCAAACATTCAACCACCACTGGTGAAGGATCCAAACATTCAACCACCATTGGTGAAGGATCCAAACATTCAACCACCACTGGTGAAGGATCCAAACATTCAACCACCACTGGTCAAGGATCCAAACATTCAACCACCACTGGTGAACGATCCAAACATTCAACCACCACTGGTGAAGGATCCAAACATTCAACCACCAATTGTGAAGGATCCAAACATTCAACCACCACTGGTGAAGGATCCAAACACTCAACCACCACTGGTGAAGGATCCAAACATTCAACCACCACTGGTGAAGGATCCAAACATTCAACCACCACTGGTGAAGGATCAAAACATTCAACCACCAATGGTGAGGAATCAAAACATTCAACCACCACTGGTGAAGGATCCAAACATTCAACCACCACTGGTGAAGGATCCAAACATTCAACCACCACTGGTGAAGTATCCAAACAGTCAACCACCACTGGTGAAGCATCCAAACATTCAACCACCACTGGTGAAGGATCCAAACATTCAACCACCACTGGTGAAGGATCCAAACATTCAACCACCACTGGTGAAGGATCCAAACATTCAACCACCACTGGTGAAGGATCCAAACATTCAACCACCAATGGTGAAGGATCCAAACATTCAACAACCACTGGTGAAGGATCCAAACATTCAACCACCACTGGTGAAGGATCCAAACATTCAACCACCAATGGTGAAGGATCCAAACATTCAACCACCACTGGTGAAGGATCCAAACATTCAACCACCACTGGTGAAGGATCCAAACATTCAACCAAAACTGGTGAAGGATCCAAACATTCAACCACCACTGGTGAAGGATCCAAACATTCAACCACCACTGGTGAAGGATCCAAACATTCAACCACCACTGGTGAAGGATCCAAACATTCAACCACCACTGGTGAAGGAACCAAACATTCAACCACCACTGGTGAAGGATCCAAACATTCAACCACCACTGGTGAAGGATCCAAACATTCAACCACCACTGGTGAAGGATCCAAACATTCAACCACCACTGGTGAAGGAACCAAACATTCAACCACCACTGGTGAACGATCCAAACATTCAACCACCACTGGTGAAGGATCCAAACATTCAACCACCACTGGTGAAGGATCCAAACATTCAACCACCACTGGTGAAGGATCCAAACATTCAACCACCACTGGTGAAGGATCCAAACATTCAACCACCACTGGTGAAGGAACCAAACATTCAACAACCACTGGTGAAGGATCCAAACATTCAACCACCACTGGTGAAGGATCCAAACATTCAACCACCACTGGTGAAGGATCCAAACATTCAACCACCACTGGTGAAGGAACCAAGCATTCAACCACCACTTGTGAAGGATCCAAACATTCAACCACCACTGGTGAAGGATCCAAACATTCAACCACCTCTGGTGAAGGATCCAAACATTCAACCACCACTGGTGAAGGAACCAAACATTCAACCACCACTGGTGAAGGATCCAAACATTCAACCACCACTGGTGAAGGAACCAAACATTCAACCACCACTGGTGAAGGAACCAAACATTCAACCACCACTGGTGAAGGTTCCAAACATTCAACCTCCACTGGTGAAGGAACCAAACATTCAACCACCACTGGTGAAGGATCCAAACATTCAACCACCACTGGTGAAGGAACCAAACATTCAACCACCACTGGTGAAATAACCAAACATTCAACCACCACTGGTGAAGGATCCAAACATTCAACCACCACTGGTGAAGGAACCAAACATTCAACCACCACTGGTGAGGGATCCAAACATTCAACCACCACTGGTGAAGGATCCAAACATTCAACCACCACTGGTGAAGGATCCAAACATCCAACCACCACTGGGGAAGGACCCAAACATTCAACCACCACTGGTGAAGGATCCAAACATTCAACCACCACTGGTGAAGGATCCAAACATTCAGCCACCACTGGTGAAGGATCCAAACATTCAACCACCACTGGTGAAGGAACCAAACATTCAACCACCACTGGTGAAGGATCCAAACATTCAACCACCACTGGTGAAGGACCCAAACATTCAACCACCACTGGTGAAGGATCCAAACATTCAACCACCACTGGTGAAGGATCCAAACATTCAACCACCACTGGTGAAGGATCGAAACATTCAACCACCATTGGTGAAGGATACACACATTCAACCACCACTGGTGAAGGATCCAAACATTCAACCACCACTGGTGAAGGAACCAAACATTCAACCACCACTGGTGAAGGATCCAAACATTCAACCACCACTGGTGAAGGAACCAAACATTCATCCACCACTGGTGAAGGAACCAAACATTCAACCACCACTGGTGAAGGATCCAAACATTCAACCACCACTGGTGAAGGATCCAAACATTCAACCACCACTGGTGAAGGAACCAAACATTCAACCACTACTGGTGAAGGATCCAAACATTCAACCACCACTGGTGAAGGATCCAAACATTCAACCACCACTGGTGAAGGAACCAAACATTCAACCACCACTGGTGAAGGATCCAAACATTCAACCACCACTGGTGAAGGATCCAAACATTCAACCACCACTGGTGAAGGAACCAAACATTCAACCACCACTGGTGAAGGAACCAAACATTCAACCACCACTGGTGAAGGATCCAAGCATTCAACCACCACTGGTGAAGGATCCAAACATTCAACCACCACTGGTGAAGGAACCAAACATTCAACCACCACTGGTGAAGGAACCAAACATTCAACCACCTCTGGTGAAGGATCCAAACATTCAACCACCACTTGTGAAGGATCCAAACATTCAACCCCCACTGGTGAAGCATCCAAACATTCAACCACCACTGCTGAAGGATCCAAACATTCAACCACCACTGATGAAGGAACCAAACATTCAACCACCACTGGTGAACGATCCAAACATTCAACCACCACTGGTGAAGGATCCAAACATTCAACCACCACTGGTGAACGATCCAAACATTCAACCACCACTGGTGAAGGATCCAAACATTCAACCACCACTGGTGAAGGATCCAAACATTCAACCACCACTGGTGAAGGAACCAAACATTCAACCACCACTGGTGAAGGATCCAAACATTCAACCACCACTGGTGAAGGATCCAAACATTCAACCACCACTGGTGAAGGATCCAAACATTCAACCACCACTAGTGAAGGAACCAAACATTCAACCACCACTGGTGAAGGATCCAAACATTCAACCACCACTGGTGAAGGATCCAAACATTCAACCACCACTGGTGAAGGAACCAAACATTCAACCACCACTAGTGAAGGAACAAAACATTCAACCACCACTGGTGAAGGATCCAAACATTCAACTACCACTGGTGAAGGAACCAAACATTCAACCACCACTGGTGAAGGAACCAAACATTCAACCACCACTGGTGAAGGATCCAAACATTCAACCACCACTGGTGAAGGAACCAAACATTCAACCACCACTGGTGAAGGATCCAAACATTCAACCACCACTGCTGAAGGAACCAAACATTCAACCACCACTGGTGAAGGAACCGAACATTCAACCACCACTGGTGAAGGATCCAAACATTCAACCACCACTGGTGAAGGAACCAAACATTCAACCACCACTGGTGAAGGATCCAAACATTCAACCACCACTGGTGAAGGATCCAAACATTCAACCACCACTGGTGAAGGAACCAAACATTCAACCACCACTGGTGAAGGATCCAAACATTCAACCACCACTGGTGAAGGATCCAAACATTCAACCACCACTGGTGAAGGAACCAAACATTCAACAACCACTGGTGAAGGATCCAAACATTCAACCACCACTGGTGAAGGATCCAAACATTCAACCACCACTGGTGAAGGAACCAAACATTCAACCACCACTGGTGAAGGAACCAAACATTCAACCACCACTGGTGAAGGATCCAAACATTCAACCACCACTGGTGAAGGATCCAAACATTCAACCACCACTGGTGAAGGAACCAAACATTCAACCACCACTGGTGAAGGATCCAAACATTCAACCACCACTGGTGAAGGATCCAAACATTCAACCACCACTGGTGAAGGAACCAAACATTCAACCACCACTTGTGAAGGAACCAAACATTCAACCACCACTGGTGAAGGATCCAAACATTCAACCACCACTGGTGAAGGATCCAAACATTCAACCACCACTGGTGAAGGAACCAAACATTCAACCACCACTGGTGAAGGATCCAAACATTCAACCACCACTGGTGAAGGATCCAAACATTCAACCACCACTGGTGAAGGAACCAAACATTCAACCACCACTGGTGAAGGATCCAAACATTCAACCACCACTGATGAAGGATCCAAACATTCAACCACCAATGGTGAAGGAACCAAACATTCAACCACCACTGGTGAAGGATCCAAACATTCAACCACCACTGGTGAAGGATCCAAACATTCAATCACCACTGGTGAAGGATCCAAACATTCAACCACCACTGGTGAAGGAACCAAACATTCAACCACCACTGGTGAAGGATCCAAACATTCAACCACCACTGGTGAAGGATCCAAACATTCAACCACCACTGGTGAAGGATCCAAACATTCAACCACCACTGGTGAAGGATCCAAACATTCAACCACCACTGGTGAAGTATCCAAACATTCAACCACCACTGGTGAAGGATCCAAACATTCAACCACCACTGGTGAAGGATCCAAACATTCAACCACCACTGGTGAAGGATCCAAACATTCAACCACCACTGGTGAAGGATCCAAACATTCAACCACCACTGGTGAAGGATCCAAACATTCAACCACCATTGGTGAAGGATCCAAACATTCAACCACCACTGGTGAAGGATCCAAACATTCAACCACCACTGGTGAAGGATCCAAACATTCAACCACCACTGGTGAAGGATCCAAACATTCAACCACCACTGGTGTAATACCTGACATAACGTAAGTTTTGTGGAATAAGGATAAAATAAATTTACGTCGTGTTTAATTTAGTTTCATTGCCAATAGAAATGTATACAATTATAAATATAAATGCATATATATATATATATGCATATATATATATATATATATATATATATATATATATATATATATATATATATATATATATATATATATATATATATATATATATATATATATATATATAATATATATATATATATATATATATATATATATATATATATATATATATATATATATATATATATATATATATATATATGTATGTATATATATTATTGTACCCACAAACAAGTGGTATTGATCAATAACAACACCCTTCGGCGCCTAGTCGCCAAGGCTGGAGTAAGAATGGTGAGTCAAGAGGCTGCTGCAGTGCTGAAACCAACTCACCTCGGTTTTGGTGTTCAACAATGCTGTGAAGCAGCTTCCCAGCAGCACGAGTATATATCAACAACATGTCCGATGGAAAAGCCTTGATCAAATTGGACTTTGACAACGCTTTTAACTCAGAAGGGATGCTACTCTCGAAACAGTTTATAAAAACTTTTGTTACCTCTATCCCTTCATAGAATCGTGTTAAAGTGTGACTTCCAAACTATTGTTTGGGGACCATGAAATTGACTTGTGTGAGTGTGTGCAACAGGGATCCCCTCTGGCCCCCTGTTTGGTCATCAAGGAAGTCACAGAAGCACTCTCCAGTGAGCTCAGTATCTGATTCTTCGATGATGGTACCGTAGCTGGCACTACAGAATCTCTCCTAGAGGACATAAGAAAAATTAAAGACATGGGAGAGAGCCTGGGCCTATCTTTAAACCCCACCAAATGTGAAATGGTTTCTACAAATCGACAGATGATCCAAAATATTAGTGCTTTTTTACCAGGAGCTCGAGCTATGGATCCAGCCAATAGCACTCTCCTTGGCGCTCCGCTTGGGTCCAGTGCCATCGATCTGATCCTAAGAAAAAAAGTCTCAGACCTCCGGACGATTGAAGACAGGATGAAAGACATTGATACACATGATGTCTTCTACCTACTCACCAGGTGCATGTAAATCCCAAAACTTACCTACTTTCTGAGATGCTCCCCAGCCTTCAGCAGTCCGAAACTCAAGAAATATGACTCTTTAAGACCATGCTAGAGAGTGTATTGAATCTTTCCCTTCAAGACGGACAATGGTTGCAAGTCTCACTTCCGGTCAGGCTTGGGGGGCTGGGAGTAGGCAGATCCTCCCAGATTGCTCTTCCAGCTTTCCTATCCTCTTCCTTAGCATCAAACGAGTTAATAAGACAAATTCTTCCTAACAACCTCAGTGACTCAGCAGGAATACAGGACCCTAGCTATGCCAGTGCCATCACTGAATGGGAGACTCTTGCTGCTTCAGCACCAAACCCTAGTGCAGCACTGGCTCACAAACGGTCAAGCTGGGATAGCCCGATCGCTGAAATAGTACTTGCCAACATGCTCAGGGCTATAACATCAGACAGGGAGACTGCCCGTCTCCAGGCTGTGAGCACAAATCACTCCGGGGACTTCCTCCAAACAGTTCCCATATCGGCAATGGGAACGCACCTCGACCCTAAAACCCTTCATACTGCAGTGGCTCTGCGCCTTGCTGCCCCAATTCACACAGAATATACATGTATTTGAGGTGAAGCGCAAGCCGATCAATACGGTCTACATGGTCTTAACTGGATGCCCAGCCGAGGAGGAGCCCCGATCGCTAGCAGCAAACAATACCCACAACCCAGCAAACCGCCCCGACGGGATCACCATCTACCCTTGGAAGAATGGCAAGCTCTTAGCATGGGACTATACCTGTGTGTCCACACTGGCTGACACCTATATCCATCACAGTGTTGGGCAACAGGGAGGAGCTGCTGACCACAGGGAGGAGTAAAAGATCAGCAAGTACAGGGACATAAGCCAACAACATTAATTTGTCCCAGTGGGATCAAAGACCTTGAGATCATGGGGAAAACTTGTCACACGTTTCCTTAAAGAATTGGGTTCCAGACTCATCGACACCACCAGGGACCCAAGAGCAGTCACTTTCATGTTCCAGGACCTCAACATGGCCATCCAGAGGGGTAATGCATGATGCATACTGGGCTTGCGTCTGGCTTCGGAGGAGCTGCAGAAGATTCATAACCTTTGATATATTGTACCAATGTATGTTTGTGTTTTATATCAATATATTCTGTCTCTTAATAAAGTACTTATGTAACATAAATTATAGGGGGTGGTAGATGAAAATATTCAAACAGCTCCGGGGAGAACCTTGAGTTTTCCCTGAGGTACGTTTATTGTCTTCTCTGAGCATGAGGGTCCCCAGTAAAGTTCTAGAGGTGGTACCTCCATATATATATATATATATATATATATATATATATATATATATATATATATATATATATATATATATATATATATATATATATATATATATATATATGTATATATATATATGAAGCTTTCAACTCCTCAAAAATTTAACTATTAATGGCCTACTGTTGACAGGAAGTCTCACCGATAACATAGACGGTCGATGAAGACATATTTTGTGTTATATGTATTATATACTGTATTCTAACAATAAAATAGACTACAGGTAAGAATCTATTAATAAGAAAATCAATGTGAAAAAGAAAGTTTAGGTGAGGTTAGGTGAGGTTAGGTTAGGTCAGGTTTATCAGGAAACATAAGAATGGAAGAACACTTCAAAAGACCTACTGGTCCATACAAGGCAGGTCCTTATCAAAACCACCACTACCCAAAGCTACCCAAAAATTTACTCTCTTACCCATGACACTAATCAAACCCAGCCCCTCCCACTCATAAATTTGTCCAATCTCTTCTTAAAGCTACCCAGGATCCTAACCTCGACTACCCTACTCGGATAATTGTTCCACGCATCCACAACTCTGTCTGAAAACCTGTACTTATCTATGTCCTTTCTAAAGCTAAATTTATCCAACTTAAATCCATTATTCCTGGTTCTTACCTGAGTCGATATCCTCAGTATTTTATTATTATCGCTTTTTATATGCACATCATCCACTTTTACACTTCGGTGATATCTCCCCTCATTCTACATCTCTCAAGAGAGTGAAGATTCAAGGATCTAAATCTATCTTCATACGAGAGATTCCTTAAACAGTGAACCATTTTAGTCGCCCTTCTCTGTATGTTCTCCAATGAATTTATATCCATTCTGTAGTAAGGAGACCAAAACTGAGTAGCATAATCCAAGTAAGTCCTCACTAGTGATGTACAGAGCTGTAAAATAACTTTTAGACTCCTGGTACTTATACTTCTTGAAATAAATCCTAGTAATATGTTAGCCTTATCGTGCACACTTAGGCACTGTTGTCTTAGTTTAAGGTTTCTGCTTACCATGACTCCCAAGTCTTTTTCACTCATGTGTGATCAAGCTCTTCTTCACCTACTTTATAACTTCTAGAGTTATTTTCATTACCAAGGTCAAGGACGTTCCACTTGTCCACGTTGAACTTCATCTGCCATTTTTCAGACCAAGACATTAATTTCTCAAAATCCTCCTGGAGTTTATTAGTATCCTCCTCAGAATCAATCATTCGGCCTATTTTTGTATCATCAACAAATTTGCTCATGTCACTTGTAATTCCTTCATCAAGGTAATTAATGTAAATTATGAACAACAATGGGTCTAAAACTGTTCCTTGTGGAACGCCACTAGTGACTAATCCCCATTCAGATTTGACCCCATTAATGGAAACTTTTCTATTGGTAAGCCATGCCTCTATCCATGCTAGAACTTTACCTCCTATACCATGAGCTGCCACTTTTCTTAAGAGTCTCATGTGAGGTACTCTGTCTATCGGTAATTCTACCAACTTTATTACAATATCATATTCTTTATCACTGTCAACTGCCTCAAATGCTCTATTGAAGAACGTCAGTAAATTTGTCAGGCAGGAACGACCTCTCGTGAAACCATGCTGAGATTCATTAATCAAATTATGCTCTTCAAGGTGACTTCTAATAATATCAGCTGTAATTGATTCTAATAATTTGCCTACTATAGATGTCAGGCTTATTGGACGGTAATGTGATGGAATGGACTTATCCCCTGATTTAAATATAGGAACTACATTAGCTATCTTCCACATCTCTGGCACACCAGTTAAGATGGACGCATTAAACATACCCGTTAATGGCTGACTAAGTTCCATTATACATTCTTTAAGTACCTTGGAAAACAATTCATCGGGTCCTGGGGACTGATTTTGCTTCAGTTTATCTTCCTGTTTGATATCCATTTCCCTCGTGGCAGTAATATTACTTGTTTTCTTCAGGAAATGAAAATTTTTCAGTTTCTGGGTTATCATTTATGTCTTCCTGTGTAAAGACTGACAGGAAATAACCATTAAATAGAGAACACATTTCCTGTTCACTTTCAGTCAGCTGTCCATCACTTTTTTCCCTGACTTTTGTCCTACCCACTTGAAAGAATCCTTTTGGATTAGTTTTTTATTCATTAACAACTCTAATTTCATAGTCGCGTTTAGCCTTTCTAATCCCCTTTTTTACTTCTCTCTTAAAATGAGCATATTGGTCAGTGAGGTTAAGCTCGCCTCTTTTGAGGACCCTATAAATTCTTAGTTTTCTCTCCCAATAGGTGTTTTATTCTATAATTAATCCATCTAGGGTCATTCTTATTTGGCCTAATTTCTCTCTGGAGAATATATTTACTCTGAGGACGTTGTACATTATTAAGAAAAAATTCATAAATGCAGATCCCTTCGTAATCGTAAGTATGATCATCGTCAATAAAATCATAAGCTAGATTTCTCCTATCGAGATTAGACAGGTGTTCCATAAGTCCATTATAATCGGTAGAGTAAAAATCAGGGACTTTTACCGTATTGTCATTATTCTGGTACTCCCAGGTAATATTAAAAGTAATGGATTTGTGATCACTTGCGCCAAGCTCTTCAGTGATCTCCAGATTATTTACAAGTGCTTCTTTATTTGACAAGACTAGGTCGAGAAAATTATTACCCCTGGTAGGCTCTGTTACAAATTGCTTCAAAAAAACAATCCTGAACTATTTCCATAAAGTCACTGGACTCCAGATTACCAGTCAAAAGAGTTCAGTCAATTTGACTAAAGTTAAAATCCCTTACTATCACTACGATATTGTGTCTAGAAGCCCTAACAATTTCGTCCCAAAGAAGTCTCCCTCTATCGTGATCCAAGCCTGAAGGTCGGTATATTACACCTAGAATTAGTTTTTCTTGACCTTCAACAAACTCAACCCAAGCAGATTCTGTTACTAATCAATCTGTTTTTATACCTGTTTTTACTCAACAATTTATATTTTCTCGTACATATAATGCAACTCTTCCTTCCTTCCCATTATATCTATTCACATGAAACAACTTAAACCCTTGAATCTGACAGCAATCATATCCCGACTCTTTAAATTACACCATGTTTCAGTTATTGCAATGACATCAAAGTTCCCAGCACACGCTACCAAACCTAATTTATTAATTTTATTTCTGGCACTTCTACTATTAGCATTAAATACATTAATATGTTTATTCTTCTGCACCTGTTTCCTATTCAACTTTGTTTTTACACACTTTTTGTTATTATCATTACCCAGCGTTACTCCATGACTGTTATTATTAAGATTTATAATATCAAAGCTTAAGTCAGTATTGCCACACTTATTATTTTCCATTCCTAGACCCATACCTCAAACAAATCCTAGTTTAAAGTCCTAACAACCCCCTCAACTGAGTGAGCAAGAAAACCCACACCTGCCCTGGATAAGTGAACCCCATCCCTGGCATACATGTCATTTCTACCATAGAAATGGTCCCAGTTGTCAATGAAAGGTACTGCATAATCCTTACAGTCAGCTGTGAATGATATCCCAACAATTAATACCAATTGCTCTGGACAGTCATTCATTTCCAATTCCCCTTCTTGGTAAAATGCCGCATATAACATGGTGCATCCCCCTTCTTCCTAATTATGTCTATTGCTGTCCTGTACCTTTCAAGTCCTCACTTTTATGCTTGCCTACATTATTGCTTCCAGCACTGAGGCATTGATCCCATTACCGTTCATGATGTTGTCAAGCCGTCTAACGATATCCTCCATCCCAGCCCCAGGAAAGCAAACCCTCTGTCTCCTACTCCTGTCCTTCAAGCAGAAGGCTCTATCCATGTGTCTAATCTGACTGTCCCCAACAAGCACAATGTTCTCACGTTCCTTGTTCTTCGTCGTGACGTTCCCAGTATTCAACTTACATTCGTCGGGTAGCACGGAGAATGGGTTCCAAGTTTCCACAGCAGCCTCTTGGTTCTTCGTCGTTTCTTCCTCTCCATCCGTCCTCTTGATCCTTAGCTTCGTTCCATGATATTCCATGTTCCTCTTTTGACTTGACGATTCACAACAGTCAATCGCTGTATCTCAAGCCTAGCCACCCTCAGCTCTTCCTTAAGCTGCTGATAGAGTTGCTAAATTGAGGACATCTTGGTTCAGTTCCACAAAGAGCACACTAAACATGACCACACTGAGCAAGGTCATACGATGACCCGAAACTGGAGCTTTTGGTTGTTTGACCGAGGCCTTCCACTGGCTTACCCTTCCACCCCTTTATAAAATATAGTTTATTATATGTACGATCCCTGATAATAATAATAATAATAATAATAATAATAATAATAATAATAATAATAATAATAATAATCATAATAATAATAATATATTATTATTATTATTATTATTATTATTATTATTATTATTATTATTATTATTGTTGTTGTTATTATTATTATTATTATTATTATTATTATTATTATTATTATTGTTGTTGTTATTATTATTATTATTATTATTATTATTATTATTATTATTATTATTATTATTATTATTATTATTATTATTGTTGTTATTATTATTATTATTATTATTATTATTATTATTATTATTATTATTATTATTATTGTTGTTGTTATTATTATTATTATTATTATTATTATTATTATTATTATTATTATTATTGTTGTTGTTGTTATTATTATTATTATTATTATTATTATTATTATTATTATTATTATTATTATTATTATTATTGTTGTTGTTATTATTATTATTATTATTATTATTATTATTATTATTATTATTATTATTATTATTGTTGTTATTATTATTATTATTATTATTATTATTATTATTATTATTATTATTATTATTATTATTATTGTTATTATTATTATTATTATTATTATTATTATTATTATTATTATTATTATTATTGTTGTTGTTATTATTATTATTATTATTATTATTATTATTATTATTATTATTATTATTATTGTTGTTGTTATTATTATTATTATTATTATTATTATTATTATTATTATTATTATTATTATTATTATTGTTGTTATTATTATTATTATTATTATTGTTATTATTATTATTATTATTATTATTATTATTATTATTGTTGTTATTATTATTATTATTATTATTATTATTATTATTATTATTATTATTATTATTATTATTATTATTATTATTATATAATAGTATTATCATACATTATATTATTATTATTATTAACAACGGTACGGGCGAGTCATTACGATAAGTGAGTCAGTTATTTTTATTGTTATCATTATTATAATATATCATAATATTATTATTTATTATATTCTTATATTATATTATTGGCCCTAGTGGGTTTAGTGCTTAGTTATAATTATTATAATAATTATATTATTATTATTAATATCGTTATTACATTATTGCATCTTCAGGTTTCTTAACATTTCTCTCGACTGCAAATGTAACATTTAAGATCTGTAATTGTTTGTGTGAGTAAGTTATGTTCAATTTTAATCTTTTATAATAGACTTTTTGTATATTTTATGGCAGTAAATGATAAAATAGACTAGTTTCTGAGTATGTTTTATGCATTCATGATATACCTATCATTTTCTTAATTTTTTCAGTCGCAAATCTCAAAAAAATTTCCCATCCAGTACCCCCTCGTTCGTGGCTACAATAATATAAAATACTGTTCGTTTGACTAGTACACTAAACAGGGAGTAGAATGAAATTAGCTCAGAGGCGTCCACACCACCGTATGTTCTCGGATGACGAGTACAACACCTAGCCTGACTGGGTGCGTCATTCTTATGAACTGTGTGGTGCCGTGGACTAGAGCGTCATGTGTCTTTCGCTCACCATGAGGCGGGCCAAAGCAGCATGGGTTCGACTCCTTGGCTAGTTCAGTGTTGTTATTGATCAATGCCACTTGTTCGTGGGTACAATAGTCTCTCTCTCTCTCTCTCTCTCTCTCTCTCTCTCTCTCTCTCGCTCTCTCTCTCTCTCTCTCTCTCTCTCTCTCTCTCTCTCTCTCTCTCTCTCTCTCTCTCTCTCTCTCTCTCTCTCTGACTTTCACTGACTGTGTCAGTGAAGATTTAGGTCACGTGAGTGAGACCTTCTCATGGCTAGTCTACCCAGTAAATAATTTAACATCACATGTGTGCAGGTGCAATTTTCTCATGGTAAGTACAGTAGCCTAACACTTCCTACCAGACCTAAACAAAATAACCTTCACCCAAGTACCTTACCTCCTGCAGGTGCCACCATAGTGAAGGCCACACTGGACTTGGACGTGGACCTGGCCTCTCACCTGGAGCACCTCAGCACACAGAGGTACCCTAATGAGAAACATAACGATGGAAGACTTAACGCTCAGACTTACATTAAGGAAAGGTTCATCAATTATGGTCTCAAAGTTTTTGAGCACAAGTTCAACACTACAGTCGCCCTCGATCCCCTTGGTGTACAAAACGTATATGAAACTGTAAGTTCACTAATTCCTAATAAACTGTAGTTACCTGAGTGTAACTATTATGAAGTTTGAAAAGAAAGATCTTGTTAGAGTTAGGTCTCTCGCTCACCAGACAGTCTCTTCTGATATATCTTGTTTCTCTTTCACCAGGTGATAGAAAATAAAACAGGTTAAAGTCAGTATGTTAGCATGATTTTAAGAGCCAGAGGATACCAGGTAAAGATAACATGTGGGTGAGTAAGACACTTGTACAACAGCTGGGTATCTTTACTGCTGAAGCGTTGTACCTATACAATAGGCTTCTTTAGTCTAATACAGAGGCAGCAGGTGTAATAATGAGGATGAAGTAATCAGAAATAGTATCTGAGGTGGTCTGTCCCTCAGCCTGGAGAAGAGTTCAGCTCCATGGAACAATATATCGTTCCAAACCATGAAATAATATATCGTTTCAGACCATGGAACAATATATCGTTCCAAACCATGAAATAATATATCGTTTCAGACCATGGAACAATATATCGTACCAGACCATGGAACAATATATCGTACCAGACCATGGAACAATATATCGTACCAGGCCATGGAACAATATATCGTACCAGACCATGGAACAATATATCGTACCAGGCCATGGAACAATATATCGTTCCAGACCATGGAACAATATATCGTTCCAGACCATGGAACAATATATCGCTCCAGATCGTGGAACAATATATCGTTCCAGACCTTGAAACAATATATCGTACCAGACCATGGAACAATATATCGTTCCAGACCTTGAAACAATATATCGTACCAGACCATGGAACAATATATCGTTCCAGACCATGAAACAATACATCGTTCCAGACCATGGAACTGAACTCATCACTAGGCTGAGTGACTAACCCCCTCAAATGCTATTTCTGTTTACATCATCTTCATTTCACTACAACACCTGCTGCCTCTGTATCTGACTGAAAAAGCCTACTGTGTAGGCGAAAAGTCTCATCAACAAAGATACCCAACTGTTGCACATGTGTCTCACTTACCAAGTTGACGGTATTTTATGTCATCTCAGAGGATAAAATAAACCAAATTACATCTATCCAACCAACTTCCACAGTCTTCGTAAATCATCAAAGTTCATATTATTGCTTTTCTCTATCTCATATTTACAAGTAGAGATTTCTCACATTCTGCATTCAAGGATTTTCCTTCATATATATATATATATATATATATATATATATATATATATATATATATATATATATATATATATATATATATATATATATATATATATATATATATATATATATATATATATATATATTTTAATTATTTTAATGATCTGCATTGTTAACAAAATATCCAGCTAAAGGAAATTTTGGTAAAGATTACTCTGGGCAGCAGAAAAATACCAAAATATAAGACAGGTATGCACACTATCCTCACTTCTCTGTTTACAAATTATTTCCTATTTCAAATTCCCACAAATACAAAAATAACTTCATAAGCTGTTCATTTGCAAAAAAAAAAAAAAAATAAACATTAGTGCCTCCTCACCATTCAAAACTAGTCAGAATATATTTTGGAAAATCTACATAATAATATCTCTCAAGGATTAAACTTATATCAAACTTTCCCTGAATATTCTTCCAGTTTATGGTATATACATACTTTAAAATATTAATTTAGATACAGCGCTCACATATTACTTCTATAATTCAACAGTCATCTCATCCACCTTTGTTTACATATAATTATTGATTAGATTTATTCCAATTCATCTTGTAGATACCTATATAATATTATACATAAAGCCAAATATATCACCATAAACACTAGCTTGCGTGGTTGTGTTCCAAGACCTGCGTGGTAGAGCTCCAAGACCTGCTTGGTACTGTTCCAAGACCTGCGTGGTAGTGTTAAAAGACCTGCGTGGTTGTGTTCCAAGACCTGCGTGGTACTGTTCCAAGACCTGCGTGGTAGTGTTAAAAGATCTGCGTGGTTGTGTTCCAAGACCTGCGTGGTAGAGCTCCAAGACCTGTGTGGTAGTGTTAAAAGACCTGCGTGGTTGTGTTCCAAGACCTGCGTGGTTGTGTTCCAAGACCTGCGTGGTAGTATTAAAAGACCAGCGTGGTTGTGTTCCAAGACCTGCGTGGTAGTGTTCCAAGACCTGCGTGGTAGTGTTCCAAGACCTGCGTGGTTGTGTTCCAAGACCTGCGTGGTTGTGTTCCAAGATCTGCGTGGTAGTGTTAAAAGACCTGCGTGGTTGTGTTCCAAAACCTGATTGGTAGTGTTAAAAGACCTGCGTGGTTGTGTTCCAAGACCTGCGTGGTAGTGTTAAAAGACCTGCGTGGTTGTGTTCCAAGACCTACGTGGTAGTGTTAAAAGACCAGCGTGGTAGTGTTCCAAGACCTGCGTGGTAGTGTTCCAAGACCTGCGTGGTAGTGTTAAAAGACCTGCGTGGTTGTGTTCCAAGACCTGCATGGTAGTGTTAAAAGACCTGCGTGGTAGTGTTCCAAGACATGCGTGGTAGTGTTCGAAGACCTGCGTGGTAGTGTTCGAAGACCTGCGTGGTACTGTTCCAAGACCTGCGTGGTTGTGTTCCAAGACCTGCGTGATAGTGTTCCAAGACCTGCGTGGTAGTGTTACAAGACCTGCGTGGTAGTGTTCCAAGACCTGCGTGGGAGTGTTCCAAGACCTGCGTGGTAGTGTTCCAAGACCTGCGTGGTAGTGTTCCAAGACCTGCATGGTAGTGTTCCAAGACCTGCGTGGTACTGTTCCAAGACCTGCGTGGTACTGTTCCAAGACCTGCGTGGTACTGTTAAAAGACCTGCGTGGTTGTGTTCCAAGACCTGCGTGGTAGTGTTAAAAGACCTGCGTGGTAGTGCTCCAAGACCTTCGTGGAAGTGTTAAAAGACCTGCGAGGTATTGTTCCAAGACCTTCGTGGTATTGTTCCAAGACCTGCGTGGTAGTGTTCCAAGACCTGCGTGGTAGTGTTCCAAGACCTGCGTGGTACTGTTCCAAGACCTGCGTGGTACTGTTCCAAGACCTGCGTGGTAGTGTTCCAAGACCTGCGTGGTACTGTTCCAAGACCTGCGTGGTACTGTTCCAAGAAATGCGTGGTACTGTTCCAAGACCTGCGTGGTGGTGTTCCAAGAACTGCGTGGTAGTGTTCCAAGACCTGCGTGGTACTGTTCCAAGACCTGCGTGGTACTGTTCCAAGACCTGCGTGGTACTGTTCCAAGATCTGCGTGGTAGTGTTCCAAGACCTGCGTAGTACTGTTCCAAGACCTGCGTGGTACTGTTCCAAGACATGCGTGGTACTGGTCCAAGACCTGCGTGGTACTGTTCCAAGACCTGCGTGGTACTGTTCCAAGACCTGCGTGTTACTGTTCCAAGACCTGCGTGGTAGTGCTCCAAGACCTGCGTAGTAGTGTTCCAAGACCTGTGTGGTACTGTTCTAAGACCTGCGTGGTACTGTTCCAAGACCTGCGTGGTACTGCTCCAAGACCTGCGTGGTAGTGTTCCAAGACCTGCGTGGTAGTGTTACAAGATCTGCGTGGCAGTGTTCCAAGACCTGCGTGATAGTGTTCCAAGACCTGCGTGGTAGTGTTCCAAGACCTGCGTGGTACTGTTCCAAGACCTGCGTGGTACTGTTCCAAGACCTGCGTGGTACTGTTAAAAGACCTGCGTGGTTGTGTTCCAAGAACTGCGTGGCAGTGTTCCAAGACCTGCGTGGTAGTGTTCCAAGACCTGCGTGGTAGTGTTCCAAGACCTGCGTGGTAGTGTTCCAAGACCTGCGTGGTAGTGTTCCAAGACCTGCGTGGTAGTGTTAAAAGACCTGCGTGGTAGTGTTCCAAGACCTGCGTGGTAGTGTTCCAAGACCTGCGTGGTAGTGTTACAAGACCTGCGTGGTAGTGTTCCAAGACCTGCGTGGCAGTGTTCCAAGACCTGCGTGGCAGTGTTCCAAGACCTGCGTTGTAGTGTTCCAAGACCTGCGTGGTAGTGTTATAAGACCTGCGTGGTAGTGTTCCAGGACTTGCGTGGTTGTGTTCCAAGACCTGCGTGGTTGTGTTCCAAGACCTGCGTGGTTGTGTTCCAAGACCTGCGTGGTAGTGTTCCAAGGCCTGCGTGGTAGTGTTCCAGGGCCTGCGTGGCAGTGTTCCAAGACCTGCGTGGTAGTGTTCCAAGACCTGCGTGGCAGTCTTCTAAGACCTGCATGGCAGTCTTCCAAGACCTGCGTGGCAGTCTTCCAAGACCTGCGTGGCAGTCTTCCAAGACCTGCACTGCAGTCTTCCAAGACCTGTGTGGCAGTCTTCCAAGACCTGCACTGCAGTCTTCCAAGTCCTGCGTGGCAGTCTTCCTAGATCTGCACTGCAGTCTTCCAAGACCTTCGTGGCAGTCTTCCGAGATCTACGTGGCAGTCTTCCAAGACCTGCGCGGCAGTCTTCCGAGACCTGCACAGTAGTCTTCCAAGACCTGCATGGCAATCTTCCAAGACCTGCGTGGCAGTCTTCCAAGACCTGCATGGCAGTCTTCCAAGACCTGCGTGGCAGTCTTCCAAGACCTGCATGGCAGTCTTCCAAGACCTGCATGGCAGTCTTCCAAGACCTGCATGGCAGTCTTCCAAGACCTGCGTGGCAGTCTTCTAAGACCTGCATGGCAGTCTTCCAAGACCTGCGTGGCAGTCTTGAAAGACCTGCATTGCAGCCTTCCAAGACCTGCGTGGCAGTCTTCCAAGACCTTCATGGCAGTCTTCCAAGACCTGCATGGCAGTCTTCCAAGACCTGCGTGGCAGTCTTCCAAGACCTGCATGGCAGTCTTCCAAGACCTGCATGCCAGTCTTCCAAGACCTGCGTGGCAGTCTTCCAAGACCTGCATGGCAGTCTTCCAAGACCTGCATGGCAGTCTTCCAAGACCTGCATGGCAGTCTTCCAAGACCTGCATGGCAGTCTTCCAAGACCTGCATGGCAGTCTTCCAAGACATGCATGGCAGTCTTCCAAGACCTGCATGGCAGTCTTCCAAGACCTGCATGGCAGTCTTCCAAGACCTGCATGGCAGTCTTCCAAGACCTGCATGGCAGTCTTCCAAGACCTGCATGGCAGTCTTCCAAGACCTGCATGGCAGTCTTCCAAGACCTGCATGGCAGTCTTCCAAGACCTGCATGGCAGTCTTCCAAGACCTGCATGGCAGTCTTCCAAGACCTGCATGGCAGTCTTCCAAGACCTGCATGGCAGTCTTCCAAGACCTGCATGGCAGTCTTCCAAGACCTGCATGGCAGTCTTCCAAGACCTGCATGGCAGTCTTCCAAGACCTGCATGGCAGTCTTCCAAGACCTGCATGGCAGTCTTCCAAGACCTGCATGGCAGTCTTCCAAGACCTGCATGGCAGTCTTCCAAGACCTGCGTGGCAGTCTTCCAAGACCTGCATGGCAGTCTTCCAAGACCTGCATGCCAGTCTTCCAAGACCTGCATGGCAGTCTTCCAAGACCTGCATGCCAGTCTTCCAAGACCTGCATGGCAGTCTTCCAAGACCTGCATGGCAGTCTTCCAAGACCTGCATGCCAGTCTTCCAAGACCTGCATGCCAGTCTTCCAAGACCTGCGTGGCAGTCTTCCAAGACCTGCATGGCAGTCTTCCAAGACCTGCGTGGCAGTGTTCCAAGACCTGCGTGGCAGTTTTCCAAGACCTGCATGGCAGTCTTCCAAGACCTGCATGGCAGTCTTCCAAGACCTGCATGGCAGTCTTCCAAGACCTGCATGCCAGTCTTCCAAGACCTGCGTGGCAGTCTTCCAAGACCTGCGGTCCAGTCTTCCAAGACCTGCATGCCAGTCTTCCAAGACCTGCGTGGCAGTCTTCCAAGACCTGCATGGCAGTCTTCCAAGACCTGCATGCCAGTCTTCCAAGACCTGCATGCCAGTCTTCCAAGACCTGCGTGGCAGTCTTCCAAGACCTGCATGGCAGTCTTCCAAGACCTGAGTGGCAGTCTTCCAAGACCTGCGTTGCAGTCTTCCAAGACCTGCATGGCAGTCTTCCAAGACCTGCGTGGCAGTCTTCCAAGACCTGCATGCCAGTCTTCCAAGACCTGCGTGGCAGTCTTCCAAGACCTGCATGGCAGTCTTCCAAGACCTGCATGCCAGTCTTCCAAGACCTGCGTGGCAGTCTTCCAAGACCTGCGTGGCAGTCTTCCAAGACCTGCATGCCAGTCTTCCAAGACCTGCATGGCAGTCTTCCAAGACCTGCATGGCAGTCTTCCAAGACCTGCATGGCAGTCTTCCAAGACCTGCATGCCAGTCTTCCAAGACCTGCGTGGCAGTCTTCCAAGACCTGCGTGGCAGTCTTCCAAGACCTGCATGCCAGTCTTCCAAGACCTGTATGGCAGTCTTCCAAGACCTGCGTGGCAGTCTTCCAAGACCTGCATGGCAGTCTTCCAAGACCTGCATGGCAGTCTTCCAAGACCTGCATGGCAGTCTTCCAAGACCTGCATGGCAGTCTTCCAAGACCTGCATGGCAGTCTTCCAAGACCTGCATGGCAGTCTTCCAAGACCTGCATGGCAGTCTTCCAAGACCTGCATGGCAGTCTTCCAAGACCTGCATGGCAGTCTTCCAAGACCTGCATGGCAGTCTTCCAAGACCTGCTACCTGTTCATAAACACCATGACATATAATGAGTCAAAGATAATTATATATAGTATAATTAGATGTTGTTTTGATTAGAATCAATGTAGGATTGAAGAATTTAATAATTTTTTACGTCATTTTTAATTTTCTACAATTTACAGTTATTTCAGGAATGAACTGTAAAAAAGACGACTTTTACATTACTGATTTACCCCAGGTAGACAATAATTAACTAAACAATTATGGCGTGTTGGATCAGGTTGAAGGTGTTAACATCATCGGGGTGGCAGAAGCCGTCAGCAACAAGCCGGGCGCGGTGCTTCTGGTCGGTGCTGACTACGATACGAATGGCATAGACGATCCCATGTTCACTAATGGTGCTGGAGTGGCAGCCATGCTGGAGGTAGCCAGGCTCTTCATGCACAACACTCGCTGGACCGGCCTCTATTGGCAGAACTTCACCACTATTTTCGTGGCCTTTGATCTCAACACTAGAGAACATCAGGTGAGGCACAGACAACGTAGAGGAATGACGAGTCTTAATATACCTTTACTATTTAATAGTTTTTATCATCTCTTGAAATTTTCGACATAAGATTTTTACCAGTTCCATTTATTAACAATGTGTAGGTCTTTTAAGTTTAATAATTTACTCATCCTGGTAGTTTTCCAATTATAGGCAAATTCTGTGAAGAGTTTCGGAAACCAAATCTGCGATCTAATTTTTCTGAGTTGACCATCTAAATTCTGATTTTTATTTAGACATGGGTTATATTTTGCTACCGAAGTGACTAGTGTATTGTGCACCATATATCCATCCTATGGACGGTAGTGTAAGAATATTTGGACACATAAAAAGCCTAGGAACTAGGCCCCAAAAAGGGTAACAGGAGTACATCTGGATTTATATCTACAGTTCACTTATCTTTTACAAGCCAATTTAGGAGATATATTAAGCAAATTTAGGAAATTTGCTTAATATATTTGCTATCTTATTTTCACTAATAAGATATCTTGACATGTAACATAAGTTATTACACTATCTCTATATTCCTCAATAAGTTGACAATTAAGCACATAATGGTGAAGATAGTTACTATAGGCCTGGCCACATACTTTGCATCTGGTTTGATCATCATATGTGTGTCTCCCAAACTGAAAGAAGTACTTGTAACCAATCCTAAGCCTGGCCACTACTACATCAGTAAGTACTTGTAACCAATCCTAAGCCTGGCCACTACTACATCAGTAAGTACTTGTAACCAAGCCTAAGCCTGGCCACAACAACATCAGTCAGTACTTGTAACCAAGCCCAAGCCTGGCCACAACAACATCAGTCAGTACTTGTAACCAAGCCTAAGCCTGGCCACTACCACATCAGTCAAGTCTGCAAGTTGCTCCACAAACATACTTATCTATATTCATGTTATCATAGTTGGTTATAGATCTACTCAGGCTTCTAAATGCATTCCTATAACAAAATTACTATAACATATAATTCTATATCCTATAACATATAATTCTACTAACATTAATACAATGAGCATGTTGTAGACATATGGTTCAGAGAACCGACAAGTTGATAAATTAGACACATGTGCAACCCCTAATCTTCACCATTCTCCTTTGTACGGACTAATGAAGCCACTGAGTGGCGAAACGTTTCTTCAATAAAGGTACCCAAGTGTTGAACATGTATCTAATTCATCAATGAGCATGTTGTTTGAGTGAGTCAAGAGCCTTCAGTGATGACATAGAATCATCTCAGAGTCATAAGTTAACTTTAGCGCCATTAGGATGGCAAACAATTCAATTTGCAGAGTAGACGCCCAGTTGTTAATTCTTAAGCCTAATTCAACAAAGTTGCTATATTTCTTAGCTAGGGAGGTGGCAACAAGAGCAGATGCAGCCCTGCCAGAAGACTTGTGATAACTTATTACTACCAGTTAGGAGAGAAATTTCATCTTGTGTAGTTGCTTTAACAAGTGATTTAAGGAAGGGATTACTAGCAATGAGCTTCTTGGGAGGGACTTACAGGTATGTGATATTAAATGAACACAAATTCCATGGAGGAGTGAAATGCTCTTGTTGTCTACAGTAATACAGTTTATGCAGGTTATAAAACTTAACGCAATTGCACGCTTTCACAATCCATTTAGATCTGTGTGTATTTACTTCTAGACACTTAGTAAAATTCATAGTGACAGTGTCTGGTTCATTTCTTAACATTCTAATACCGAGTACAGTGTTAATGTCAATAATCCTACCACTGATACTTAAAATACCAAGCTCCTTCCTCATATTAACTCCAAGGGTTGGAGAGAACTTTCCCTAGCTAATATCAACATAGGAGCAACATAATAAGTTAAGAACCTAACATAGGCTATGTACATCATTCTCACGATTCTCACATTAGCACCATAGTTGGGGTTGTAGCCAGCAACATTAGCGCCATAGTTGGGGTTGTAGCCAGCAACATTAGCACCATAGTTGGGGTTGCAGCCAGCAACATTAGCACCATAGTTGGGGTTGTAGCCAGCAACATTAGCACCATAGTTGGGGTTGTAGCCAGCAACATTAGCACCATAGTTGGGGTTGTAGCCAGCAACATTAGCACCATAGTTGAGGTTGTAGCCAGCAACATTAGCACCACAGTTGGGGTTGTAGCCAGCAACATTAGCACCATAGTTGGGGTTGTAGCCAGCAACATTAGCACCATAGTTGGGGTTGTAGCCAGCAACATTAGCACCATAGTTGGGGTTGTAGCCAGCAACATTAGCACCATAGTTGGGGTTGTAGCCAGCAACATTAGCACCATAGTTAGGGTTGTAGCCAGCAACATTAGCACCATAGTTGGGGTTGTAGCCAGCAACATTAGCACCATAGTTGGGGTTGTAGCCAGCAACATTAGCACCATAGTTGGGGTTGTAGCCAGCAACATTAGCACCATAGTTGGGGTTGTAGCCAGCAACATTAGCCCCATAGTTGGGGTTGTAGCCAGCAACATTAGCACCATAGTTGGAGTTGTAGCCAGCAACATTAGCACCATAGTTGGGGTTGTAGCCAGCAACATTAGCACCATAGTTGAGGTTGTAGCCAGCAACATTAGCACCATTGTTGGGGTTGTAGCCAGCAACATTAGCACCATAGTTGGGGTTGTAGCCAGCAACATTAGCACCATAGTTGGGGTTGTAGCCAGCAACATTAGCACCATAGTTGGGGTTGTAGCCAGCAACATTAGCACCATAGTTAGGGTTGTAGCCAGCAACATTAGCACCATAGTTGGGGTTGTAGCCAGCAACATTAGCACCATAGTTGGGGTTGTAGCCAGCAACATTAGCACCATTGTTGGGGTTGTAGCCAGCAACATTAGCACCATAGTTGGGGTTGTAGCCAGCAACATTAGCACCATAGTTGGGGTTGTAGCCAGCAACATTAGCACCATAGTTGGGGTTGTAGCCAGCAACATTAGCACCATAGTTAGGGTTGTAGCCAGCAACATTAGCACCATAGTTGGGGTTGTAGCCAGCAACATTAGCACCATAGTTGGGGTTGTAGCCAGCAACATTAGCACCATAGTTGGGGTTGTAGCCAGCAACATTAGCACCATAGTTGGGGTTGTAGCCAGCAACATTAGCACCATAGTTGAGGTTGTAGCCAGCAACATTAGCACCATTGTTGGGGTTGTAGCCAGCAACATTAGCACCATAGTTGGGGTTGTAGCCAGCAACATTAGCACCATAGTTGGGGTTGCAGCCAGCAACATTAGCACCATAGTTGGGGTTGTAGCCAGCAACATTAGCACCATAGTTGGGGTTGTACCCAGCAACATTAGCACCATAGTTGGGGTTGTAGCCAGCAACAGCTTTGAGAACATTTAACCTATCTTTGCATTTCTTGTTTAGTTGTGGTATAGTGGATTTGTTAAAGGGTACATCTACACCAAGATATCTGTAAGTTTTAACGTAGCTAATGTTTTCACCCTGCAAATAGATGGGTGGAGGATGTCGTTTGTTTGTCATTGTCTTTGTTTTAAATGAAGATATGATGAGGCCTAATCAATAATAAATTGCTTGAACTTCTATAAGAATGGTACTCATCTTCTTATGCCCTGTTGTATGGATCATCATGTCATCAGCATAGCTTATAGCTATATGTTTAGGTGAGGCAGGTAGAGCATTTAGGAGAGCATTAATCAGATCATTAAATAACATGGGACTAAGAACTCCTCCCTGCGGTGTACCTAGGGACTTTTCTTTAGACTCGCTTCTCAAGCCTTGATAGAGGACAGATGATACTCTTATTTGACAGGTATCCTATTATCCAGCAGAGTAAGCTACCACCAATATTCATTTTTGGTTAGTTCATGTAGTATAACGGTTCTGTTCGCAATATCAAATGCAGATTTTAGATCAAGAAAAGCGGTAAAACCAGTGGAGGTGTGTGCAGTGAGAAAGGTGGAAATACAGTTCTGCACACTTTTACCTTACATGAACCCAGAGAGGTAGGGGGAAAGTTGGTGTCTGATTCTGTAGTACAGTCTGTTAAGGAGATCGGTCTAAATGTATCAGGCTGTTGGGGCTTAGGGATAGGCACAATGAGACTATTAGTCCAGGAAGTAGGAAGAACGCCCTTAGTGTAACTGAGATTATACAGTGCCAACAAAGTGTTATCAGGCACGTGCCTTAGAGTTCTGAGAATATCATAGGTTATACCATCCTCTCCAGGAGCAGTTGATCGACCTTTAGTTAATGCATTATCTAATTCATACTCGGTAAAGAGTCAATCACTCTCATCAATATTTTGGCTCATAAAATTAACAAATTTCAACATTTCTTCAGAAGTACTCTCTAAATTTTTTCTAATATGAGATGGAAGGTTTTCATGCCTGGATGTTTTGGACCAGTCATTTATGAGGTCATTTGCTTTTTCAAGAGGAAAGGGATGAACAACATTGCCAGTCTTTTTCCTGGTCATTTTATTTATACCTTTCCAAGCCAAACTTAAAGGGGTGGACCTATTTAACCCACTTACAAATTGTTCCCATTCCTGTTGCCTAAGTTCTTGTTTTCTGTTCTTTACATTTGTTAGTGCAGCTTGGAACGTTCTGAGCAGGTCTGGGGTTTTACATTCACGGATGCTCTGCCAACCCTCCCAGCTGCTGCATGTGTTAAATTGCGTAGTTGTAGATCATTATAATATTTGCAATGGTATATGTTGCCATTAATGGTGGAAAATTTATGTCTTCTTTTTTCTGTTCAATTGATCTGTGAGCAAATTCCCAATAGTGGAACTAAATCATCATTTAATTTTTTGTGTGTCATTGGGCTCGTAATTTCTATACCATTGATCCAAGTGATTAATAAAGCTATCTCTGTGGTCTGGGGTAAGAACAAGATTTTTCCTTCTGTATTTTGCTCTTTGACTGCTGGAGATATGATCAAAATTGACAGTTGTGAGTCTTGGGAAGTGATCAGATAGAAGATCAACTATGACAGTCATGAATCATATATGATATATTAAATCCCAGGCACAGATCTAGTGTGCCACCATTTATGAGTAGACTCAGTAGTGCCCACGATTCCAATATTATCAAGCTCATTTAGAAATTTGATTAATTTAGTTCCATTGGTGTTTGTTATAGACCCACAAATATTGTTGTCTGCCATTAAAGTCTTGCTGACGCATATTATAACACCATGATACTGCACGCTGACAAGACTCTGCAGAGCAAGAAGTGAATGTTGCAACTTCTTTCTAACATACATCACACATCAGATGGTTGACCTTAATATATATACTACATATCCGGGTTGTTGGAGGTACTGCAGCTTGTAGTTTACATTCCTGCAAACAGATGATATCAGTGTGCAAATCAAAATGGTATACAATACCGACAGGTTGGTAAGTAAGACACATGGGGCAACAGATTCGTATCTTGATTCAAGATGCCTTACTGATGCATATGTGTCTTACTGTTGCATAAATGTGGCTTATTTGCAATCGTATCATTACGGTTTCGTGAGTCATGGCAACCGCTTCCTGGTGGTAGCAATCTTACATAAAAAAATGTAATCAATCCATTGTTGCAAGTTATTAAAATCTCTTGTTCATAAGATGGTCAGACAGGTTACAGTGTGTCAACACTGAACACCAAATATCATTGTTTCAGCCTTTTTATTTTCAAAATCTTCTTCTCAAAGCATTTCTCGCCATTTTGCTTGCAAGCTCCAAGACAATGTTTGAAGCCAAGACAATGTTTGATGCCAAGACAATGTTTGAGGCCAAGACAATGTTTGATGCCAAGACAATGTTTGATGCCAAGACAATGTTTGATGCCAAGACAATGTTTGATGCCAAGACAATGTTTGATGCCAAGACAATGTTTGATGCCAAGACAATGTTTGATGCCAAGACAATGTTTGATGCCAAGACAATGTTTGATGCCAAGACAATGTTTGATGCCAAGACAATGTTTGAGGCCAAGACAATGTTTGATGCCAAGACAATGTTTGATGCCAAGACAATGTTTGATGCCAAGACAATGTTTGATGCCAAGACAATGTTTGATGCCAAGACAATGTTTGATGCCAAGACAATGTTTGATGCCAAGACAATGTTTGATGCCAAGACAATGTTTGAGGCCAAGACAATGTTTGATGCCAAGACAATGTTTGATGCCAAGACAATGTTTGATCCCAAGACAATGATTGATGCCAAGACAATGTTTGATGCCAAGACAATGTTTGAGGCCAAGACAATGTTTGATGCCAAGACAATGTTTGATGCCAAGACAATGTTTGATGCCAAGACAATGTTTGATGCCAAGACAATGCTTGATGCCAAGACAATGTTTGAAGCCAAGACAATGTTTGATGCCAAGACAATGTTTGAAGCCAAGATAATGTTTGATGCCAAGACAATGTTTGAAGCTAAGACAATTTTTGAAGCCAAGACAATGTTTGAAGCCAAGACAATGTTTGAAGCCAAGACAATGTTTGATACCAAGACAACGTTAGATGCCAAGACAATGTTTGAAGCCAAGACAATGTTTGATGACAAGACAATGTTTGAAGCCAAGACAATGTTTGATGCCAAGACAATGTTTGATGCCAAAACAATGTTTGAAGCCAAGACAATGTTTAATGCCAAGACAATGTTTGAAGCCAAGACAATGTTTGATGCCAAGACAATGTTTGAAGCCAAGACAATGTTTGATGCCAAGACAATTTTGATGCCAAGACAATGTTTGAAACCAAGACAATGTTTGATGTCAAGACAGTGTTTGAAGCCAAGACAAAGTTCGAAGCAAAGACACTGTTTGAAGCTAAGACAATGTTTGAAGCCAAGACAGTGTTTGAAGCCAAGGCAATGTTTGAAACCAAGACAATGTTTGATGCCAAGACAATGTTTGAAGCCAAGACTATGTATGAAGCCAAGACAGAGTTTGAAGCCAAGACAATATTTGATGCCAAGACAATGTTTGAAGCCAAGACAATGTTTGACGCCAAGACAATGTTTGAAGCCAAGACAATGTTTGAAGCCAAGACAAGGTTTGAAGCCAAGACAATGTATGAAGCCAAGACAGTGTTTGAAGCCAAGACAATGTTTGATGCCAAGACAATGTTTGAAGTCAAGACAATGCTTGAAGCCAAGACAATGTTTGATGCCAAGACAATGTTTGATGCCAAGACAATGATGCCAAAACAATGTTTGAAGCGAAGACAATGTTTGAAGGCAAGACAATGTTTGAAGCGAGGACAATGTTTGAAACCAAGACAATGTTTGAAGCAAAGACAATGTTTGAAACCAAGACAATGTTTGAAGCCAAGACAATGTTTGAAGCCAATATAATGTTTGAAACCAAGACAATGTTTGAAGCCAAGACAATGTTTGAAACCAAGACAATGTTTGAAGCCAAGACAATGTTTGAAGCCAAGACAATGTTTGAAGCCAAGACAATGTTTGATGCCAAGACAATGTTTGAAGCCAAGACAATGTTTGAAGCCAAGACAATGTTTGAAACCAAGACAATGTATGAAGCCAAGACAGTGTTTGAAGCCAAGACAATGTTTGATGCCAAGACAATGTTTGAAGTCAAGACAATGTTTGAAGCCAAGACAATGTTTGATGCCAAGACAATGTTGATGCCAAGACAATGATGCCAAAACAATGTTTGAAGCGAAGACAATGTTTGAAGCCAAGACAATGTTTGAAGCGAGGAAAATGTTTGAAACCAAGACAATGTTTGAAGCCAAGACAATGTTTGAAACCAAGACAATGTTTGAAGCGAAGACAATGTTTGAAGCATATATAATGTTTGAAACCAAGACAATGTTTGAAGCCAAAACAATGTTTGAAACCAAGACAATGTTTGAAGCCTAGACAATGTTTGAAGCCAAGACAAGGTTTGAAACCAAGACAATGTTTGAAGCCAAGACAATGTTTGAAGCCACGACAATGTTTGAAACTAAGACAATGTTTGAATCCACGACAATGTTTAAAGCCAAGATAATGTTTGATGCCAAGACAATGTTTGAAACCAAGACAATGTTTGAAGCCAAGACAATGTTTGATGCCAAGACAATGTTTGATGCCAAGACAATGTTTGAAGCCAAGATAATGTTTGAAGCCAAGACAATGTTTGAAGCCAAAACAATGTTTGAAGCCAATGCAATGTTTGATGCCAAGACAATGTTTGAAGCCAAGACAGTGTTTGAAGCCAAGACAATGTTTGAAGCCAAGACAATGTTTGATGCCAAGACAATGTTTGAAGCCAAGACAATGTTTGAAGCCAAGACAGTGTTTGAAGCCAAGACAATGTTTGAAGCGATGACAATGTTTGAAGCCAAGACAATGTTTGAAGCCTAGACATTGTTTGATGCCAAGACAATGTTTGATGCCAAGACAATGTTTGAAGCCAAGACAATGTTTGAAGCCAAGACAATGTTTGAAGCCAAGACATTGTGTGACACCAAGGCAATGTTTGATGCCAAGACAATGTATGAAGCGATGACAATGTTTGAAGCCAAGACATTGTTTGATGCCAAGACAATGTTTGAAGCCAAGACAGTGTTTGAAGCCAAGACAATGTGTGGAGCGAAGACAATGTTTGAAACCAAGACAATGTTTGAAGCCAAGACAATGTTTGAAGCCAAGACAGTGTTTGAAGCCAAGACAATGTTTGATGCCAAGACAATGCTTGATGCCAAGACAATGTTTGATGCCAAGACAATGTTTGATGCCAAGACAATGTTTGATGCCAAGACAATGTTTGAAGCCAAGACAATGTTTGATGCCAAGACAATGTTTGATGCCAAGACAATGTTTGATGCCAAGACAATGTTTGATGTCAAGACAATGTTTGATGCCAAGACAATGTTTGATACCAAGACAATGTTTGATGCCAAGACAATGTTTGATGCCAAGACAATGTTTGATGCCAAGACAATGTTTGATACCAAGACAATGTTTGATGTCAAGACAATGTTTGATGCCAAGACAATGTTTGATACCAAGACAATGTTTGATGCCAAGGCAATGTTTGATGCCAAGACAATGTTTGATGCCAAGACAATGTTTGAAGCCAAGACAGTGTGTGATGCCAAGACAATGTTTGAAGCCAAGACAATGTTTGAAGCCAAGACAATGTTTGAAGCCAAGACAGTGTGTGATGCCAAGACAATGTTTGAAGCCAAGACAATGTTTGATGCCAAGACAATGTTTGAAGCCAAGACAGTGTGTGATGCCAAGACAATGTTTGAAGCCAAGACAATGTTTGAAACCAAGACATTGTTTGTAGCCAAGACAATGTTTGAAGCCAAGACAATGTTTGAAGCCAAAAGTTATGGCTTCTTCCTCACAAATTGTTTGAAAATAAATAGAAACTGCTGCACTTGTGACATCTTTGTAGTCAAGAGCATTATTCTCACTACCTGTATTTATAAAATTATCTGCATCTGTTGGGATTGTGAAGGTCCACCTGCTTTCCAAACACTATTTTTTTTACAGGAAAACCTCCAAGTCCAGAGTTTGGAAGGATTTTTGTACACATAATATATATAGTTTGATGGTTGTCCCATGTGAGTGAATCTGCGGGATCAATCCTCAGTACCCATTACACAATGTTATTCTCAAGATATTGTGAAGTCTTGTTATTTGAATAATAAATTTTGCTCGAAATAAACATGGAGTGTGGCAAAATGTTGCCAGGCCAAATATGGGTTCCATGATCTCCTACATAATAAGCCAGAAGAAGAAAGTACAAGATATGAAGAGATCAAAAGGTATCATCAAGGTGAACCTATGTTAGACAAGCATCATACCCCAAACATTTAAAAAAAATAATAAGCAGAACTGTGATGGAGTGCCAGGAGAGTGTTGGGTCCCGTTGTTGACTCCGGACACATCTCTCACCACTCTAAATAGCAACGCAAATGTAAGGTAACATTTTATTATAGAAATCTTGGCTAATACAAGAGTATTGATGATCTCCGTCACAGACCTTAGCGGTCTGTGTGTAGAATGTTGGTGGTCATGTAATTTTAAGGTACTCGGTCTTTTGGCCTTAATTAAAAATGTAACATTCTATGAAGGTATTTAGCTTGGTCACCAGAAAAATATCAAAATACATAAGTATGGTACTTATTAGGCTTAGTAAAGGCCAGTAAGCCTCTTCAGTGCTCCTCTGGCTTGCGTAAGGTCCAGGTTAGATTACAGTGATATGAAAAGTTCTTCTCGTGGGCAGATTAGATTTTGGCAATAAAGTTTCTGTACACAGGAATGCTATTTTCTCGACTTTCTAACTAGGTATCAAACTACAGAAAATTCTGTCGATTACGGAGACTGTATGCTATAAGAAGAAACTCTAAATATTCTGTGTACCAAGACACCATGATGTTGCTGTGTCTGGCAGGTATAACTAGAGTAAAGGTGCATAATAACGACGTGTTGATGCATAAGGGATTTGTGGAATATCTGGGAATCTTTAGTTGAGAGGCATTACTCCCTCCAGAGACGTCATCAACCTGACACAGAGACAAGAGATGGGTGGTTGAACCAGAGAAGGATAGTTGAACTAAAGAAGGATAGTTGAACCAGAGAAGGATAGATGAACCAAAGAAGGATGGTTGAACCAGAGGAAGATAGTTGAACCAGAGAAGGATAGTTGAACCAGAGAAAGATAGTTGAACCAGAGAAGGATAGTTGAACCAGAGAAAGATAGTTGAACCAGAGAAGGATAGTTGAACCAGAGAAAGATAGTTGAACCAGAGAAATATAAATGAACCAGCCCCTGTATTAAAATAATAAATCGCCTGATGGCATAACGTCTCTCAGACGAGGGTACTTAGATGTTACACCTCTGTGTTACTCGTGATCTTGACAGTATTCTATAACCTCTGATCTAATTAAATTTATGAAACACAACCCCATCATTGACTCTTGTAATAGTAGAAGGTGTGGGAACACTGTCAAATTACACTTGATAAGGACTCACAAGCAGAAACTGGACACTTTAATAAAGACTTTATTTGCCTTTCCAAACACTGTCGCTCGTCGTTATCCAGAACATTATGGAATTTTGGTATAGAAACTGTCTTGACTCAATTTTTACAGTCTCGTTTCGCCACGAGACTGATCGCTAGTTTTCCTCTTTCTGGAACACGATTACTAAATTTTTGGCGTCACAGGAAAAATCGCGAAAATAGGCCAATGGTCGCTGGAACCTTAGGAATTCAACCTAACTTGCACACAAGAAAGTCATACCTGGAGTCTACCTGGAGGGTATTCCGGGGATCAACGCCCCCGCGGCCCGGTCCATGATCAGGCCTCCTGGTGGATCACGGCCTCATCAATGAGGCTGTTACTGCTGGCCGCTCGTAGTCTAACGAACGAACCACAGCCCAGCTGATCCGGCACTGACTTTAGGTATCTGTCCAGTTCCCTCTTGAAGACAACCAGGGGTCTATTGGTAATTCCCCTTATGGCTGGTGGGAGGCTGCTCAACAGTCTTGAGCCCTGGACGCTTGTTGTGTTTTCTCTTAGTGTACTAATGACGCCCCTACTTTTCACTGAGTGTATGTTGCATCGCCTGCCAAGCCTTTTGCTATCGTAGGGAGTGATTTCTGTGTGTAGATTAGGGACCAGTCCCTCCAGGATCTTCCAGGAGTAGATTATGATGTATCTCTCTCGCCTGCGCTCCAATGAGTATAAATTAAGTGCTTCCAAGTGTTCCCACTAGTTAAGGTGTTTGATGGAACTTATATGTGCAGAAAGGTTCTCTGTACATTCTCTAGATCTGCAATTTCACCTGCCTTGAATGGAGATGTTAATGTCCAGCAGTATTCCAGCCTAGAGAGATTTAAAAAGTGATTTAAAAGGATCATCATTGGCTTGGTATCTCTTCTCTTGCCACAACACTCTAACCTTAAAAACATAACAGAAATTACCACAAAAATAGGCACAACACTTGGGTTATCTGCACTACCGAAACTTTTCGACTGCGTAATAGACTTCTTCAATCAAATACTAAGGGACTGATCACCTGACAATCACAAGTCCACCAGCAAAACACACCCACACTGATGAGATCACTATTGCTGCTTCAGCACTCCACGACTCCCACCTCACTGCTTCAAGTGTATCAGCCTCCTTTCTCATGTCACCGTTCATGAGTCATATAGCCCCTGACGGGCGACACGTCTCTCAAGAAAAGACTGCCACATGTGTCTCATTCATGACTACCATGATCAATATTATAATGTCATGGAACTCATTAGCTTGTCTCTCAGTCGAGCAGCTTAATGCAGTAAGTACAAGAAATATATTTGTACTGATCCAAACGTTTAATGAGGCAACGTATCGCCACGAGTGTCTTGTTCGATGCTAATACAGAGTGGTTAGAACAAGTGCCCTCCTGCAGTGTCCACTGTAGTGCCCTCCTGCAGTGTCCACTGTAGTGCCCTCCTGCAGTGTCCACTGTAGTGCCCTCCTGCAGTGTCCACTGTAGTGCCCTCCTGCAGTGTCCACTGTAGTGCCCTCCTGCAGTGTCCACTGTAGTGCCCTCCTGCAGTGTCCACTGTAGTGCCCTCCTGCAGTGTCCACTGTAGTGCCCTCCTGCAGTGTCCACTGTAGTGCCCTCCTACAGTGTCCACTGTAGTGCCCTCCTGCAGTGTCCACTGTAGTGCCCTCCTGCAGTGTCCACTGTAGTGCCCTCCTGCAGTGTCCACTGTAGTGCCCTCCTGCAGTGTCCACTGTAGTGCCCTCCTGCAGTGTCCACTGTAGTGCCCTCCTGCAGTGTCCACTGTAGTGCCCTCCTGCAGTGTCTACTGTAGTGCCCTCCTGCAGTGTCCACTGTAGTGCCCTCCTACAGTGTCCACTGTAGTGCCCTCCTGCAGTGCCCACTGTATTGCCAGCTATAGTGCCCTCCTGCAGTGCCCTTCGGCAGTGCCTGCTGCAGAAGATGATATCTGCTGTGTTGCCGGCAGATACTACCACCCACTATGTTACCTCACCAACGACCCATGCTTACCCGACTTCTTGAAGTGCATGTACAGCTCATTCCAGCTACTCTGTGTTAGCACTGAAGCGACTCGTACTGCACCATTTCCATACTGACTGTCTTGGTCAGTGAATTCTTATCTACAACTTGTTATCTAGTGTTGACTCGGTCACACTCGCTCTATAACCTAAAATTAACTCAAAACATTACCGGATACAATTAACATCTGTATTTATTAAAAGCTGTTATATTAACATTTGTTTGAACAAAGTGGTCGCATCACATAAGCGCTGGGCCTCGCCCAGGCGCAGCAAGGCGCATGGACACATCTCTGTAAATGCGCTGATCCTGCTTACCAAACAGTGATAGGTACCCGAATGTTTTCCAGATATTATGGGTTACATATTGGGGAATAGGTGGTAGAATACTGTGGAGGAAAGAACTGGGCTCTGAGATGAACCTAACGTAACGTAGCAGCTTATAACCTGTAAACCCGAGTGTTTAAAATGTCAAATAACAATATATAAGTGAAAGAATACACGTGAAAATAATACATTTTATTGTGCCACAGTAAAGTGACACACTGGTTACACTTGTGTTCTTTTACCTAACATATTGCTGGAAATTCTAACATTATTACAGTAACGATATTAGCAAGTGAAATATTAAATTACAGGTCTACGAGAAATCTCCTTGTGAGGTGAGTGTGTACCGGATTTAGCAATGATATTTGTGATGAATGGTTATGAAAACCGACAAGTTGAAGAACTGAGACACTTATGCAACACATGAGAATCTTTATTGAAGAAACGTTTCGCCACACAGTGGCTTCATCAGTCCAATACAAAGTAGAAGTGGGTAAGGAGAGTAGAAGTTTGAGGTAATCAGTGTGTTCAGTCCATCACTCAGTAATCGATGTGTTCAGTCCATCACTCTTGTAGGAAGTGCTTCCTACAAGAGTGATGGACTGAACACATCGATTCCAGGTTGAGGGACTGATTACCTCAAACTTCTACTCTCCTTACCCACTTCTACTTTGTATTGGACTGATAAAGCCACTGTGTGGCGAAACGTTTCTTCAATAAAGATTCTCATGTGTTGCATAAGTGTCTCAATTCTTCAATGATATTTGTCATTTCAGGTGTCCCCGGGAACAATGATATTTGTCATTTCAGGTGTCCCCGGGAGTGCCTGGGGCGAAGCACTTCATCACAGACTACCTCTGGTCGTACCTGAACAAGTCTGACACTAACTTCGGTGGCGCCTTCATCCTTGATTCCATCATGAACGTCAACTACAACGAGGGCTCTCAGACTGTTGACGACAGCTTCCAGAAAGTGAGAATACTTGTCAAACCAGATAATAACATTACCACACCTGAACTAATGTGGCACCGCATTCAAATGTTGTTTTGTTAGAATTTAATTTAAGGCCCAGTGTATATACATGTGGGAGGACAGGCCATCCGGTCAGTATACTGTACATGGAACTAGGAAGCGAAGGGTGTGAGTCAGTGTACATGACACTAGGAGGCCAGGGGTATGAGTCAGTGTACATGACACTAGGTCAAGGGTGTGAGTCAGTGTACATGATACCAGGAGGCCAGGGGTGAGTCAGTGTACATGATACCAGGAGGCCAGGGGTGAGTCAGTGTACATGATACCAGAAGGCCAGGGGTGAGTCAGTGTACATGATACCAGGAGGCCAGGGGTGAGTCAGTGTACATGATACCAGGAGGCCAGGGGTGAGTCAGTGTACATGATACCAGGAGGCCAGGGGTGAGTCAGTGTACATGATACCAGGAGGCCAGGGGTGAGTCAGTGTACATGACACCAGGAGGCCAGGGGTGAGTCAGTGTACATGATACCAGGAGGCCAGGGGTGAGTCAGTGTACATGATACCAGGAGGCCAGGGGTGAGTCAGTGTACATGATACCAGGAGGCCAGGGGTGAGTCAGTGTACATGATACCAGGAGGCCAGGGGTGAGTCAGTGTACATGATACCAGGAGGCCAGGGGTGAGTCAGTGTACATGATACCAGGAGGCCAGGGGTGAGTCAGTGTACATGATACCAGGAGGCCAGGGGTGAGTCAGTGTACATGATACCAGGAGTCCAGGGGTGAGTCAGTGTACATGATACCAGGAGGCCAGGGGTGAGTCAGTGTACATGATACCAGGAGGCCAGGGGTGAGTCAGTGTACATGATACCAGGAGGCCAGGGGTGAGTCAGTGTACATGATACCAGGAGGCCAGGGATGAGTCAGTGTACATGATACCAGGAGGCCAGGGGTGAGTCAGTGTACATGATACCAGGAGGCCAGGGGTGAGTCAGTGTACATGATACCAGGAGGCCAGGGGTGAGTCAGTGTACATGTTACCAGGAGGCCAGGGGTGAGTCAGTGTACATAATACCAGGAGGCCAGGGGTGAGTCAGTGTACATGATACCAGGAGGCCAGGGGTGAGTCAGTGTACATGATACCAGGAGGCCAGGGGTGAGTCAGTGTACATGATACCAGGAGGCCAGGGGTGAGTCAGTGTACATGATACCAGGAGGCCAGGGGTGAGTCAGTGTACATGATACCAGGAGGCCAGGGGTGAGTCAGTGTACATGATACAAGGAGGCCAGGGGTGAGTCAGTGTACATGATACCAGGAGGCCAGGGGTGAGTCAGTGTACATGATACCAGGAGGCCAGGGGTGAGTCAGTGTACATGATACCAGGAGGCCAGGGGTGAGTCAGTGTACATGATACCAGGAGGCCAGGGGTGAGTCAGTGTACATGATACCAGGAGGCCAGGGGTGAGTCAGTGTACATGATACCAGGAGGCCAGGGGTGAGTCAGTGTACATGATACCAGGAGTCCAGGGGTGAGTCAGTGTACATGATACCAGGAGGCCAGGGATGAGTCAGTGTACATGATACCAGGAGGCCAGGGGTGAGTCAGTGTACATGATACCAGGAGGCCAGGGGTGAGTCAGTGTACATGATACCAGGAGGCCAGGGGTGAGTCAGTGTACATGATACCAGGAGGCCAGGGGTGAGTCAGTGTACATGATACCAGGACGCCAGGGGTGAGTCAGTGTACATGATACCAGGACGCCAGGGGTGAGTCAGTGTACATGATACCAGGAGGCCAGGGGTGAGTCAGTGTACATGATACCAGGAGGCCAGGGGTGAGTCAGTGTACATGATACCAGGAGGCCAGGGGTGAGTCAGTGTACATGATACCAGGAGGCCAGGGGTGAGTTAGTGTACATGATACCAGGAGGCCAGGGGTGAGTCAGTGTACATCATACCAGGAGGCCAGGGGTGAGTCAGTGTACATGATACCAGGAGGCCAGGGGTGAGTCAGTGTACATGATACCAGGAGGCCAGGGGTGAGTCAGTGTACATGATACCAGGAGGCCAGGGGTGAGTCAGTGTACATGATACTAGGAGGCCAGGGGTGAGTCAGTGTACATGATACCAGGAGGCCAGGGGTGAGTCAGTGTACATGATACCAGGAGGCCAGGGGTGAGTCAGTGTACATGATACCAGGAGGCCAAGGGTGAGTCAGTGTACATGATACCAGGAGGCCAGGGGTGAGTCAGTGTACATGATACCAGGAGGCCAGGGGTGAGTCAGTGTACATGATACCAGGAGGCCAGGGGTGAGTCAGTGTACATGATACCAGGAGGCCAGGGGTGAGTCAGTGTACATGATACCAGGAGGCCAGGGGTGAGACAGTGTACATGATACCAGGACGCCAGGGGTGAGTCAGTGTACATGATACCAGGAGGCCAGGGGTGAGTCAGTGTACATGATACCAGGAGGCCAGGGGTGAGTCAGTGTACATGATACCAGGAGGCCAGGGGTGAGTCAGTGTACATGATACCAGGAGGCCAGGGGTGAGTCAGTGTACATGATACCAGGAGGCCAGGGGTGAGTCAGTGTACATGATACCAGGAGGCCAGGGGTGAGTCAGTGTACATGATACCAGGAGGCCAGGGGTGAGTCAGTGTACATGATACCAGGAGGCCAGGGGTGAGTCAGTGTACATGATACCAGGAGTCCAGGGGTGAGTCAGTGTACATGATACCAGGAGGCCAGGGATGAGTCAGTGTACATGATACCAGGAGGCCAGGGGTGAGTCAGTGTACATGATACCAGGAGGCCAGGGGTGAGTCAGTGTACATGATACCAGGAGGCCAGGGGTGAGTCAGTGTACATGATACCAGGAGGCCAGGGGTGAGTCAGTGTACATGATACCAGGACGCCAGGGGTGAGTCAGTGTACATGATACCAGGACGCCAGGGGTGAGTCAGTGTACATGATACCAGGAGGCCAGGGGTGAGTCAGTGTACATGATACCAGGAGGCCAGGGGTGAGTCAGTGTACATGATACCAGGAGGCCAGAGATGAGTCAGTGTACATGATACCAGGAGGCCAGGGGTGAGTTAGTGTACATGATACCAGGAGGCCAGGGGTGAGTCAGTGTACATCATACCAGGAGGCCAGGGGTGAGTCAGTGTACATGATACCAGGAGGCCAGGGGTGAGTCAGTGTACATGATACCAGGAGGCCAGGGGTGAGTCAGTGTACATGATACCAGGAGGCCAGGGGTGAGTCAGTGTACATGATACTAGGAGGCCAGGGGTGAGTCAGTGTACATGATACCAGGAGGCCAGGGGTGAGTCAGTGTACATGATACCAGGAGGCCAGGGGTGAGTCAGTGTACATGATACCAGGAGGCCAAGGGTGAGTCAGTGTACATGATACCAGGAGGCCAGGGGTGAGTCAGTGTACATGATACCAGGAGGCCAGGGGTGAGTCAGTGTACATGATACCAGGAGGCCAGGGGTGAGTCAGTGTACATGTTACCAGGAGGCCAGGGGTGAGTCAGTGTACATGATACCAGGAGGCCAGGGGTGAGTCACTGTACATGATACCAGGAGGCCAGGGGTGAGTCACTGTACATGATACCAGGAGGCCAGGGGTGAGTCAGTTTACATGATACCAGGAGGCCAGGGGTGAGTCACTGTACATGATACCAGGAGGCCAGGGGTGAGTCAGTGTACATGATACCAGGAGGCCAGGGGTGAGTCAGTGTACATGATACCAGGAGGCCAGGGGTGAGTCAGTGTACATGATACCAGGAGGCCAGGGGTGAGTCAGTGTACATGATACCAGGAGGCCAGGGGTGAGTCAGTGTACATGATACCAGGAGGCCAGGGGTGAGTCAGTGTACATGATACCAGGAGGCCAGGGGTGAGTCAGTGTACATGATACCAGGAGGCCAGGGGTGAGTCAGTGTACATGATACTAGGAGGCCAGGGGTGAGTCAGTGTACATGATACCAGGAGGCCAGGGGTGAGTCAGTGTACATGATACCAGGAGGCCAGGGGTGAGTCACTGTACATGATACCAGGAGGCCAGGGGTGAGTCAGTGTACATGATACCAGGAGGCCAGGGGTGAGTCACTGTACATGATACCAGGAGGCCAGGGGTGAGTCACTGTACATGATACCAGGAGGCCAGGGGTGAGTCAGTGTACATAATACCAGGAGGCCAGGGGTGAGTCACTGTACATGATACCAGGAGGCCAGGGGTGAGTCACTGTACATGATACCAGGAGGCCAGGGGTGAGTCAGTGTACATGAGGTCAGGAATGTGAGTCCAAAAAATCATTTATCATTGCTCACTTTTGTAAAATTGTCTCAGGATTTAGAGAAATCCTTAAAATGAAAAACTAAACATTGTCAGCGTGAGAAATATGTGAGAAGTCGATGACACTTACTTTATCTTCCCAACAGATGTTCCCAGACACATACCAGAGAGTGATAAATGGAGGCAAGAAGGGAGACTTCTTATCTGCGATTACTTTGACAGGAACCAAGTCTGACATGCTGCAAAGCCAGTTTACTGGTAGTTACCACAAGGCTAGTAGCAACCTTAATATTTGTTGAATCAAATGCATATTTTTTATTATTATTTATTTCAAACGTTGGGTAGATAAATTTTGTGATCGATATATATATATATATATATATATATGTATATATATATATATATATATATATATATATATATATATATATATATATATATATATATATATATATATATATACATGCAAAACAACCACTCTGAAAGAATAGAGAAATTCCAAGCGATTTCGTGACTACTCACATTATCAAGGAACTATGTATTATTTATTATCACACTGGCCGATTCCCACCAAGGCAGGGTGGCCCGAAAAAGAAAAACTTTCACCATCATTCGCTCCATCACTGTCTTGCCAGAAGGGTGCTTTACACTACAGTTTTTAAACTGCAACATTAACACCCCTCCTTCAGAGTGCAGGCACTGTACTTCCCATCTCCAGGACTCAAGTCCGGCCTGCCGGTTTCCCTGAATCCCTTCATAAATGTTACTTTGCTCACACTCCAACAGCACGTCAAGTATTAAAAACCATTTGTCTCCATTCACTCCTATCAAACACGCTCACGCATGCCTGCTGGAAGTCCAAGCCCCTCGCACACAAAACCTCCTTTACCCCCTCCCTCCAACCCTTCCTAGGCCGACCCCTACCCCGCCTTCCTTCCACTACAGACTGATACACTCTTGAAGTCATTCTGTTTCGCTCCATTCTCTCTACATGTCCGAACCACCTCAACAACCCTTCCTCAGCCCTCTGGACAACAGTTTTGGTAATCCCGCACCTCCTCCTAACTTCCAAACTACGAATTCTCTGCATTATATTCACACCACACATTGCCCTCAGACATGACATCTCCACTGCCTCCAGCCTTCTCCTCGCTGCAACATTCATCACCCACGCTTCACACCCATATAAGAGCGTTGGTACAACTATACTCTCATACATTCCCCTCTTTGCCTCCAAGGACAAAGTTCTTTGTCTCCACAGACTCCTAAGTGCACCACTCACTCTTTTTCCCTCATCAATTCTATGATTCACCTCATCTTTCATAGACCCATCCGCTGACACGTCCACTCCCAAATATCTGAATACGTTCACCTCCTCCATACTCTCTCCCTCCAATCTGATATTCAATCTTTCATCACCTAATCTTTTTGTTATCCTCATAACCTTACTCTTTCCTGTATTCACCTTTAATTTTCTTCTTTTGCACACCCTACCAAATTCATCCACCAATCTCTGCAGCTTCTCTTCAGAATCTCCCAAGAGCACAGTGTCATCAGCAAAGAGCAGCTGTGACAACTCCCACTTTGTGTGTGATTCTTTATCTTTTAACTCCACGCCTCTTGCCAAGACCCTCGCATTTACTTCTCTTACAACCCCATCTATAAATATATTAAACAACCACGGTGACATCACACATCCTTGTCTAAGGCCTACTTTTACTGGAAAAAATTTCCCTCTTTCCTACATACTCTAACTTGAGCCTCACTATCCTCGTAAAAACTCTTCACTGCTTTCAGTAACCTACCTCCTACACCATACACTTGCAACATCTGCCACATTGCCCCCCTATCCACCCTGTCATACGCCTTTTCCAAATCCATAAATGCCACAAAGACCTCTTTAGCCTTATCTAAATACTGTTCACTTATATGTTTCACTGTAAACACCTGGTCCACACACCCCCTACCTTTCCTAAAGCCTCCTTGTTCATCTGCTATCCTATTCTCCGTCTTACTCTTAATTCTTTCAATTATAACTCTACCATACACTTTACCAGGTACACTCAACAGACTTATCCCCCTATAATTTTTGCACTCTCTTTTATCCCCTTTGCCTTTATACAAAGGGACTATGCATGCTCTCTGCCAATCCCTAGGTACCTTACCCTCTTCCATACATTTATTAAATAATTGCACCAACCACTCCAAAACTATATCCCCACCTGCTTTTAACATTTCTATCTTTATCCCATCAATCCCGGCTGCCTTACCCCCTTTCATTTTACCTACTGCCTCACGAACTTCCCCCACACTCACAACTGGCTCTTCCTCACTCCTACAAGATGTTATTCCTCCTTGCCCTATACACGAAATCACAGCTTCCCTATCTTCATCAACATTTATGTATGTATATATATATATATATATATATATATATATATATATATATATATATATATATATATATATATATATATATATATATATATATATATATATAATTTATTATTATTATTATTATTAACACATCGGCCAATCCCCATCAAGGCAGGGTGGCCCGAAAACGAAAAACTTTCATCATTCACTCCATCACTGTCTTGCCAGAAGGGTGCTTTACACTACAGTTCTTAAACTGCAACATTAACACCACTCCTTCAGAGTGCAGACACTGTACTTTTATCTCCAGGACTCAAGTCCGGTCTGCCGGTTTCCATGAATCCCTTCATAAATGTTACTTTGTTCATACTCCAACAGCACGTCAAGTATTAAAAACCACTTGTTTCCATTCACTCCTATCAAATACACTCATGCACGCTTCCTGGAAGTCCAAGGCCCTCGCACACAAAACCTCCTTTACCCCTTCCCTCCAACCCTTCCTAGGCCGACCCCTACCCCGCCTTCGCTCCATATGTCCGAACCACCTCAACAACCCCTCCTCAGCCCTCTGGATAATAGTTTTGGTAATCCCACACCTTCTCCTAATTTCCGAACTACTAATTCTCTGCAGTATATTCACACCACACTTTGCCCTCAAGCATGACATTTCCACTGCCTCCAGCCTTCTCCTCGTTGCAACATTCATCTCCCATGCTTCACACCCATACAAGAGTTTTGGTACAACTATACTCTCATAAATTCCCCTCTTTGCTTCCACGGACAAAGTTCTTTGTCTCCACAGACTCCTAAGTGCACCGCTCACAGTTTTCCCCTAATCAAGTTGGTGATTCACCTCATCCTTCATAGACCCATCTGCTGACACGTCCACTTCTAAATATCTGAATACATTCACCTCCTCCATGCTTTCTCCCTCCAATCTGATATCTAGTCTTTCGTGACCTTACTCTATCCAATATTTGCTTTTAATTTTCTTCTTTTACATACCCTACCAAACTCATCCACAAACCTCTGCAACTTCTCTTCAGAATCTCCCAAAAGCACTGTGTCATCAGCAAAGAGCAACTGTGACAACTCCTACTTTGTGTTTGATTCTTTATCTTTTAACTTCGCACCTCTTGCCAAGACCCTCACATTCACTTCTCTTACAACCCCATCTATAAATATATTGAACAACCACGATGACATCACACATCCTTGTCCAAGGCCTACTTTTACTGGGAAATAATCTCCCTCTCTCCTACATACTCTAACCTATGTCTCACTATCCTCGTAAAAACTCTTCACTGCTTTCAGTAACTTACCTCCTATACCATACACCTGCAACATCTGCCACATTACCCCCCTATCCACCCTGTCATATGCTTTTTCCAAATCCATAAATGCCACAAAAACCTCTTTACCCTTATCTAAATACTGTTCACCTATATGTTTCACTGTAAACACTTGGTCTACACACCCCCTACCTTTCCTAAAGCCTCCTTGTTCATCTGCTATCCTACTCTCTGTCTTACTTTTAATTCTTTCAATATTAACTCTATCGTACACTTTACCAGGTATACTCAACAGACTTATTCCCCTATACTTTTTGCACTCTCTTTTATCCCCTTTGCCTTTATACAAAGGAACTATGCATGCTCTCTGCCAATCCCTAGGTACCTTACCCTCTTCCATACATTTATTAAATAATAGCACCAACTACTCCAAAACTATATCCCCTTCTGCTTTTAACATTTCTATCTTTATCCCATCAATCCCTGCTGACTTACCCCCTTTCATTCTACCCACTGCCTCACGAACTTCCCCCAGACTCACAACTGGCTCTTCCTCACTCCTACAAGATGTTATTCCTCCTTGCCCTATACACGAAATCACAGCTTCCTTATCTTCATCAACATTTAACAATTCCTCAAAATATTCCCTCCATCTTCCAGACACCTCTGACTCTTCATTTAATAAATCTCCTGTCAAATCCATTTGTTCCCTAGGTTTCCTCAACTTATTAATCTCACTCCAAAACTTTTTCTTATTTTCAACAAAATTTGTTGATAACATCTCACTCACTCTCTCATTTGCTCTCTTTTTACATTACTTCACCACTCTCTTAACCTCTCTTTTTCTCTCCATATACTCTTCCTTTCTTGCATCACTTCTACTTTGTAAAAACCTCTCATATGCTAACTTTTTCTCCCTTACTACTCTCTTTACATCATTCCACCAATCGCTCTTCTTCCCTCCTGCACCCACTTTCCTGTAACCACAAACTTCTGCTGAACACTCTAACACTACATTCTTAAACCTACCCCATACATCTTCGACCCCATTATCTATGCTCTCACTAGCCCATCTATCCTCCAATAGTTGTTTATATCTTACCCTAACTGTCTCCTCTTTTAGTTTATAAACCTTCACCTCTTTCTTACTTGCTGCTTCTGTTTTCCTTGTATCCCATCTACCTTTTGCTCTTACTGTAGCTACAATCAAAAAGTGATCTGATATATCTGTGGCCCCTCTATAAACTACAGTCTTTTATCTACCAATACATAGTTCAACAAACTACTGTCATTACGTCCTACATCATATCTTGTATACTTATTTATTCTCTTTTTTTTAAAATACGTATTACTTACAATAAACCCCTTTCTATACAAAGTTCAATCAAAGGGCTCCCATTATCATTTACACCTGGCACCCCAAACTTACCTACCACACCCTCTCTAAATGTTTCTCCTACTTTAGCATTTAGGTCCCCTACCACAATTACTCTCTCACTTGGTTTATAGGTTCCTATACATTCGCTTAACATCTCCCAAAATCTCTCTCTCTCCTCTCCAGGTGCATACACGCTTATTGTGACCCACTTTTCACATCCGACCCTTATTTTAATCCACATAATCCTTGAATTTACACATTTATATTCCTTCTTCTCCTTCCATAGCTGGTCCTTCAACATTATTGCTATCCCTTCGTAGTTTTAAAAATAGGTTAAATAAATACATGAGTGGGTGTGGGTGGGTGTGAGTTGGGCCTGACTAGCCTGTGCTGATGGGTCTGGTGCCGTGCTTCTTCCTTGAGTGGAGGTGACCAGACTGGGTGGGTCATTGGGCTAATCCGGGGGGTGGGGGTCATTGGGCTAATCCGGGGGGGGGATCCACGCACATTCAAGCATACCAGTTTTATAAAGTTTTTCTTCTTCTCTTTTTTAGTAAATGTCTACAGGAGAAGGGGTTACTAGCCCATTGCTCTCGGCATTTTAGTCGCCTCATACGACACGCATGGCTTACGGAGGAAAGATTCTTTTCCAATTCCCCATGGACAATAGAAGAAATAAAGAAGAACAAGAGCTATGTAGAAAAAGGAGAAAAACCTAGATGTATGTATATATATATGCATGTGCGTGTCTGTGAAGTGTGACCAAAGTGTAAGTAGGAGTAGCAAGATATCCCTGTTATCTAGCGTGTTTATGAGACATATATATGTATCTATATATATATATATATATATATATATATATATATATATATATATATATATATATATATATATATATATATATATATATATATATATATATATATATATATATATATATATATATATATATATATATATATATATATATATATATATATATATATATATATATATATATATATATATATATATATATATATATATATGTATATATATGCAAAGCAACCACTGTGAAAGAATAGTGAACTTCCAAGCACTTTCGTGATTGTACCAGTAGTAGTAATAGTAGTAGTAATAATAATAATAATAGTAATAATAATAATAATAGTAATAATAATAATAATAATAATAATAATAATAATAATAATAATAATAATAATAATAATAATAGTAATAATAATAATAATAATAATAATAATAATAATAATAATAATAATGCCTGAGCTGTGTCAAAATCTTCCTATAATATTACTGATTATATGTATCAGTAAAACCATATATTGTGTTGATGAAATTCTTGACATCGTCACTAAGGTAACTCTCACTCTGGTAGTATCACTAAGGTAACTCTCACTCTGGTAGTATCACTAAGGTAACTCTCACTCTGGTAGTATCACTAAGGTAACTCTCACTCTGGTAGTATCACTAAGGTAACTCTCACTCTGGTAGTATCACTAAGGTAACTCTCACTTTGGTAGTATCACTAAGGTAACTCTCACTCTGGTAGTATCACTAAGGTAACTCTCACTCTGGTAGTATCACTAAGGTAACTCTCACTCTGGTAGTATCACTAAGGTAACTCTCACTCTGGTAGTAACACTAAGGTAACTCTCACTCTGGTAGTAACACTAAGGTAACTCTCACTCTGGTAGTATCACTAAGGTAACTCTCACTCTGGTAGTATCACTAAGGTAACTCTCACTCTGGTAGTATCACTAAGGTAACTCTCACTCACTCTGGTAGTATCACTAAGGTAACTCTCACTCTGGTAGTATCACTAAGGTAACTCTCACTCTGGTAGTATCACTAAGGTAACTCTCACTCTGGTAGTATCACTAAGGTAACTCTCACTCTGGTAGTATCACTAAGGTAACTCTCACTCTGGTAGTATCACTAAGGTAACTCTCACTCTGGTAGTATCACTAAGGTAACTCTCACTCTGGTAGTATCACTAAGGTAACTCTCACTCTGGTAGTAACACTAAGGTAACTCTCACTCTGGTAGTATCACTAAGGTAACTCTCACTCTGGTAGTATCACTAAGGTAACTCTCACTCTGGTAGTATCACTAAGGTAACTCTCACTCTGGTAGTATCACTAAGGTAACTCTCACTCTGGTAGTATCACTAAGGTAACTCTCACTCTGGTAGTATCACTAAGGTAACTCTCACTCTGGTAGTATCACTAAGGTAACTCTCACTCTGGTAGTATCACTAAGGTAACTCTCACTCTGGTAGTATCACTAAGGTAACTCTCACTCTGGTAGTATCACTAAGGTAACTCTCACTCTGGTAGTATCACTAAGGTAACTCTCACTCTGGTAGTAACACTAAGGTAACTCTCACTCTGGTAGTATCACTAAGGTAACTCTCACTCTGGTAGTATCACTAAGGTAACTCTCACTCTGGTAGTATCACTAAGGTAACTCTCACTCTGGTAGTATCACTAAGGTAACTCTCACTCTGGTAGTATCACTAAGGTAACTCTCACTCTGGTAGGTAACTCTCACTCTGGTAGTATCACTAAGGTAACTCTCACTCTGGTAGTATCACTAAGGTAACTCTCACTCTGGTAGTATCACTAAGGTAACTCTCACTCTGGTAGTATCACTAAGGTAACTCTCACTCTGGTAGTATCACTAAGGTAACTCTCACTCTGGTAGTATCACTAAGGTAACTCTCACTCTGGTAGTATCACTAAGGTAACTCTCACTCTGGTAGTATCACTAAGGTAACTCTCACTCTGGTAGTATCACTAAGGTAACTCTCACTCTGGTAGTATCACTAAGGTAACTCTCACTCTGGTAGTATCACTAAGGTAACTCTCACTCTGGTAGTATCACTAAGGTAACTCTCACTCTGGTAGTATCACTAAGGTAACTCTCACTCTGGTAGTATCACTAAGGTAACTCTCACTCTGGTAGTATCACTAAGGTAACTCTCACTCTGGTAGTATCACTAAGGTAACTCTCACTCTGGTAGTATCACTAAGGTAACTCTCACTCTGGTAGTATCACTAAGGTAACTCTCACTCTGGTAGTATCACTAAGGTAACTCTCACTCTGGTAGTATCACTAAGGTAACTCTCACTCTGGTAGTATCACTAAGGTAACTCTCACTCTGGTAGTATCACTAAGGTAACTCTCACTCTGGTAGTATCACTAAGGTAACTCTCACTCTGGTAGTATCACTAAGGTAACTCTCACTCTGGTAGTATCACTAAGGTAACTCTCACTCTGGTAGTATCACTAAGGTAACTCTCACTCTGGTAGTATCACTAAGGTAACTCTCACTCTGGTAGTATCACTAAGGTAACTCTCACTCTGGTAGTATCACTAAGGTAACTCTCACTCTGGTAGTATCACTAAGGTAACTCTCACTCTGGTAGTATCACTAAGGTAACTCTCACTCTGGTAGTATCACTAAGGTAACTCTCACTCTGGTAGTATCACTAAGGTAACTCTCACTCTGGTAGTATCACTAAGGTAACTCTCACTCTGGTAGTATCACTAAGGTAACTCTCACTCTGGTAGTAACACTAAGGTAACTCTCACTCTGGTAGTATCACTAAGGTAACTCTCACTCTGGTAGTATCACTGTGGTAACTCTCACTCTGGTAGTAACACTAAGGTAACTCTCACTCTGGTAGTATCACTAAGGTAACTCTCACTCTGGTAGTATCACTAAGGTAACTCTCACTCTGGTAGTATCACTGTGGTAACTCTCACTCTGGTAGTAACACTAAGGTAACTCTCACTCTGGTAGTATCACTAAGGTAACTCTCACTCTGGTAGTAACACTAAGGTAACTCTCACTCTGGTAGTATCACTAAGGTAACTCTCACTCTGGTAGTATCACTAAGGTAACTCTCACTCTGGTAGTATCACTAAGGTAACTCTCACTCTGGTAGTATCACTAAGGTAACTCTCACTCTGGTAGTATCACTAAGGTAACTCTCACTCTGGTAGTATCACTAAGGTAACTCTCACTCTGGTAGTATCACTAAGGTAACTCTCACTCTGGTAGTATCATAAGGTAACTCTCACTCTGGTAGTATCACTAAGGTAACTCTCACTCTGGTAGTATCACTAAGGTAACTCTCACTCTGGTAGTATCACTAAGGTAACTCTCACTCTGGTAGTATCACTAAGGTAACTCTCACTCTGGTAGTATCACTAAGGTAACTCTCACTCTGGTAGTATCACTAAGGTAACTCTCACTCTGGTAGTATCACTAAGGTAACTCTCACTCTGGTAGTATCACTAAGGTAACTCTCACTCTGGTAGTATCACTAAGGTAACTCTCACTCTGGTAGTATCACTAAGGTAACTCTCACTCTGGTAGTATCACTATGGTAACTCTCACTCTGGTAGTAACACTAAGGTAACTCTCACTCTGGTAGTATCACTAAGGTAACTCTCACTCTGGTAGTAACACTAAGGTAACTCTCACTCTGGTAGTATCACTAAGGTAACTCTCACTCTGGTAGTATCACTAAGGTAACTCTCACTCTGGTAGTAACACTAAGGTAACTCTCACTCTGGTAGTATCACTAAGGTAACTCTCACTCTGGTAGTATCACTAAGGTAACTCTCACTCTGGTAGTATCACTATGGTAACTCTCACTCTGGTAGTAACACTAAGGTAACTCTCACTCTGGTAGTATCACTAAGGTAACTCTCACTCTGGTAGTAACACTAAGGTAACTCTCACTCTGGTAGTATCACTAAGGTAACTCTCACTCTGGTAGTATCACTATGGTAACTCTCACTCTGGTAGTATAAGGTAACACTAAGGTAACTCTCACTCTGGTAGTATCTGGTAACTCTCACTCTGGTAGTAACACTAAGGTAACTCTCACTCTGGTAGTATCACTAAGGTAACTCTCACTCTGGTAGTATCACTAAGGTAACTCTCACTCTGGTAGTATCACTAAGGTAACTCTCACTCTGGTAGTATCACTAAGGTAACTCTCACTCTGGTAGTATCACTAAGGTAACTCTCACTCTGGTAGTATCACTAAGGTAACTCTCACTCTGGTAGTATCACTAAGGTAACTCTCACTCTGGTAGTATCACTAAGGTAACTCTCACTCTGGTAGTATCACTAAGGTAACTCTCACTCTGGTAGTATCACTAAGGTAACTCTCACTCTGGTAGTATCACTAAGGTAACTCTCACTCTGGTAGTATCACTAAGGTAACTCTCACTCTGGTAGTATCACTAAGGTAACTCTCACTCTGGTAGTATCACTAAGGTAACTCTCACTCTGGTAGTATCACTAAGGTAACTCTCACTCTGGTAGTATCACTAAGGTAACTCTCACTCTGGTAGTATCACTAAGGTAACTCTCACTCTGGTAGTATCACTAAGGTAACTCTCACTCTGGTAGTATCACTAAGGTAACTCTCACTCTGGTAGTATCACTAAGGTAACTCTCACTCTGGTAGTATCACTAAGGTAACTCTCACTCTGGTAGTATCACTAAGGTAACTCTCACTCTGGTAGTATCACTAAGGTAACTCTCACTCTGGTAGTATCACTAAGGTAACTCTCACTCTGGTAGTATCACTAAGGTAACTCTCACTCTGGTAGTATCACTAAGGTAACTCTCACTCTGGTAGTATCACTAAGGTAACTCTCACTCTGGTAGTATCACTAAGGTAACTCTCACTCTGGTAGTATCACTAAGGTAACTCTCACTCTGGTAGTATCACTAAGGTAACTCTCACTCTGGTAGTATCACTAAGGTAACTCTCACTCTGGTAGTATCACTAAGGTAACTCTCACTCTGGTAGTATCACTAAGGTAACTCTCACTCTGGTAGTATCACTAAGGTAACTCTCACTCTGGTAGTATCACTAAGGTAACTCTCACTCTGGTAGTATCACTAAGGTAACTCTCACTCTGGTAGTATCACTAAGGTAACTCTCACTCTGGTAGTATCACTAAGGTAACTCTCACTCTGGTAGTATCACTAAGGTAACTCTCACTCTGGTAGTATCACTAAGGTAACTCTCACTCTGGTAGTATCACTAAGGTAACTCTCACTCTGGTAGTATCACTAAGGTAACTCTCACTCTGGTAGTATCACTAAGGTAACTCTCACACTAAGGTAACTCTCACTCTGGTAGTAACACTCTGGTAGTATCACTAAGGTAACTCTCACTCTGGTAGTATCACTAAGGTAACTCTCACTCTGGTAGTATCACTAAGGTAACTCTCACTCTGGTAGTATCACTAAGGTAACTCTCACTCTGGTAGTATCACTAAGGTAACTCTCACTCTGGTAGTATCACTAAGGTAACTCTCACTCTGGTAGTATCACTAAGGTAACTCTCACTCTGGTAGTATCACTAAGGTAACTCTCACTCTGGTAGTATCACTAAGGTAACTCTCACTCTGGTAGTATCACTAAGGTAACTCTCACTCTGGTAGTATCACTAAGGTAACTCTCACTCTGGTAGTATCACTAAGGTAACTCTCACTCTGGTAGTATCACTAAGGTAACTCTCACTCTGGTAGTATCACTAAGGTAACTCTCACTCTGGTAGTATCACTAAGGTAACTCTCACTCTGGTAGTATCACTAAGGTAACTCTCACTCTGGTAGTATCACTAAGGTAACTCTCACTCTGGTAGTATCACTAAGGTAACTCTCACTCTGGTAGTATCACTAAGGTAACTCTCACTCTGGTAGTATCACTAAGGTAACTCTCACTCTGGTAGTATCACTAAGGTAACTCTCACTCTGGTAGTATCACTAAGGTAACTCTCACTCTGGTAGTATCACTAAGGTAACTCTCACTCTGGTAGTATCACTAAGGTAACTCTCACTCTGGTAGTATCACTAAGGTAACTCTCACTCTGGTAGTATCACTAAGGTAACTCTCACTCTGGTAGTATCACTAAGGTAACTCTCACTCTGGTATCACTAAGGTAACTCTCACTCTGGTAGTATCACTAAGGTAACTCTCACTCTGGTAGTATCACTAAGGTAACTCTCACTCTGGTAGTATCACTAAGGTAACTCTCACTCTGGTAGTATCACTAAGGTAACTCTCACTCTGGTAGTATCACTAAGGTAACTCTCACTCTGGTAGTATCACTAAGGTAACTCTCACTCTGGTAGTATCACTAAGGTAACTCTCACTCTGGTAGTATCACTAAGGTAACTCTCACTCTGGTAGTATCACTAAGGTAACTCTCACTCTGGTAGTATCACTAAGGTAACTCTCACTCTGGTAGTATCACTAAGGTAACTCTCACTCTGGTAGTATCACTAAGGTAACTCTCACTCTGGTAGTATCACTAAGGTAACTCTCACTCTGGTAGTATCACTAAGGTAACTCTCACTCTGGTAGTATCACTAAGGTAACTCTCACTCTGGTAGTATCACTAAGGTAACTCTCACTCTGGTAGTATCACTAAGGTAACTCTCACTCTGGTAGTATCACTAAGGTAACTCTCACTCTGGTAGTATCACTAAGGTAACTCTCACTCTGGTAGTATCACTAAGGTAACTCTCACTCTGGTAGTATCACTAAGGTAACTCTCACTCTGGTAGTATCACTAAGGTAACTCTCACTCTGGTAGTATCACTAAGGTAACTCTCACTCTGGTAGTATCACTAAGGTAACTCTCACTCTGGTAGTATCACTAAGGTAACTCTCACTCTGGTAGTATCACTAAGGTAACTCTCACTCTGGTAGTATCACTAAGGTAACTCTCACTCTGGTAGTATCACTAAGGTAACTCTCACTCTGGTAGTATCACTAAGGTAACTCTCACTCTGGTAGTATCACTAAGGTAACTCTCACTCTGGTAGTATCACTAAGGTAACTCTCACTCTGGTAGTATCACTAAGGTAACTCTCACTCTGGTAGTATCACTAAGGTAACTCTCACTCTGGTAGTATCACTAAGGTAACTCTCACTCTGGTAGTATCACTAAGGTAACTCTCACTCTGGTAGTATCACTAAGGTAACTCTCACTCTGGTAGTATCACTAAGGTAACTCTCACTCTGGTAGTATCACTAAGGTAACTCTCACTCTGGTAGTATCACTAAGGTAACTCTCACTCTGGTAGTATCACTAAGGTAACTCTCACTCTGGTAGTACTAAGGTAACTCTCACTCTGGTAGTATCACTAAGGTCACTAAGGTAACTCTCACTCTGGTAGTGTCACTAAGGTAACTCTCACTCTGGTAGTATCACTAAGGTAACTCTCACTCTGGTAGTATCACTAAGGTAACTCTCACTCTGGTAGTATCACTAAGGTAACTCTCACTCTGGTAGTATCACTAAGGTAACTCTCACTCTGGTAGTATCACTAAGGTAACTCTCACTCTGGTAGTATCACTAAGGTAACTCTCACTCTGGTAGTATCACTAAGGTAACTCTCACTCTGGTAGTATCACTAAGGTAACTCTCACTCTGGTAGTATCACTAAGGTAACTCTCACTCTGGTAGTATCACTAAGGTAACTCTCACTCTGGTAGTATCACTAAGGTAACTCTCACTCTGGTAGTATCACTAAGGTAACTCTCACTCTGGTAGTATCACTAAGGTAACTCTCACTCTGGTAGTATCACTAAGGTAACTCTCACTCTGGTAGTATCACTAAGGTAACTCTCACTCTGGTAGTATCACTAAGGTAACTCTCACTCTGGTAGTATCACTAAGGTAACTCTCACTCTGGTAGTATCACTAAGGTAACTCTCACTCTGGTAGTATCACTAAGGTAACTCTCACTCTGGTAGTATCACTAAGGTAACTCTCACTCTGGTAGTATCACTAAGGTAACTCTCACTCTGGTAGTATCACTAAGGTCACTAAGGTAACTCTCACTCTGGTAGTATCACTAAGGTAACTCTCACTCTGGTAGTATCACTAAGGTAACTCTCACTCTGGTAGTATCACTAAGGTAACTCTCACTCTGGTAGTATCACTAAGGTAACTCCTCACTCTGGTAGTATCACTAAGGTAACTCTCACTCTGGTAGTATCACTAAGGTAACTCTCACTCTGGTAGTATCACTAAGGTAACTCTCACTCTGGTAGTATCACTAAGGTAACTCTCACTCTGGTAGTATCACTAAGGTAACTCTCACTCTGGTAGTATCACTAAGGTAACTCTCACTCTGGTAGTATCACTAAGGTAACTCTCACTCTGGTAGTATCACTAAGGTAACTCTCACTCTGGTAGTATCACTAAGGTAACTCTCACTCTGGTAGTATCACTAAGGTAACTCTCACTCTGGTAGTATCACTAAGGTAACTCTCACTCTGGTAGTATCACTAAGGTAACTCTCACTCTGGTAGTATCACTAAGGTAACTCTCACTCTGGTAGTATCACTAAGGTAACTCTCACTCTGGTAGTATCACTAAGGTAACTCTCACTCTGGTAGTATCACTAAGGTAACTCTCACTCTGGTAGTATCACTAAGGTAACTCTCACTCTGGTAGTATCACTAAGGTAACTCTCACTCTGGTAGTATCACTAAGGTAACTCTCACTCTGGTAGTATCACTAAGGTAACTCTCACTCTGGTAGTATCACTAAGGTAACTCTCACTCTGGTAGTATCACTAAGGTAACTCTCACTCTGGTAGTATCACTAAGGTAACTCTCACTCTGGTAGTATCACTAAGGTAACTCTCACTCTGGTAGTATCACTAAGGTAACTCTCACTCTGGTAGTATCACTAAGGTAACTCTCACTCTGGTAGTATCACTAAGGTAACTCTCACTCTGGTAGTATCACTAAGGTAACTCTCACTCTGGTAGTATCACTAAGGTAACTCTCACTCTGGTAGTATCACTAAGGTAACTCTCACTCTGGTAGTATCACTAAGGTAACTCTCACTCTGGTAGTATCACTAAGGTAACTCTCACTCTGGTAGTATCACTAAGGTAACTCTCACTCTGGTAGTATCACTAAGGTAACTCTCACTCTGGTAGTATCACTAAGGTAACTCTCACTCTGGTAGTATCACTAAGGTAACTCTCACTCTGGTAGTATCACTAAGGTAACTCTCACTCTGGTAGTATCACTAAGGTAACTCTCACTCTGGTAGTATCACTAAGGTAACTCTCACTCTGGTAGTATCACTAAGGTAACTCTCACTCTGGTAGTATCACTAAGGTAACTCTCACTCTGTAGTATCACTAAGGTAACTCTCACTCTGGTAGTATCACTAAGGTAACTCTCACTCTGGTAGTATCACTAAGGTAACTCTCACTCTGGTAGTATCACTAAGGTAACTCTCACTCTGGTAGTATCACTAAGGTAACTCTCACTCTGGTAGTATCACTAAGGTAACTCTCACTCTGGTAGTATCACTAAGGTAACTCTCACTCTGGTAGTATCACTAAGGTAACTCTCACTCTGGTAGTATCACTAAGGTAACTCTCACTCTGGTAGTATCACTAAGGTAACTCTCACTCTGGTAGTATCACTAAGGTAACTCTCACTCTGGTAGTATCACTAAGGTAACTCTCACTCTGGTAGTATCACTAAGGTAACTCTCACTCTGGTAGTATCACTAAGGTAACTCTCACTCTGGTAGTATCACTAAGGTAACTCTCACTCTGGTAGTATCACTAAGGTAACTCTCACTCTGGTAGTATCACTAAGGTAACTCTCACTCTGGTAGTATCACTAAGGTAACTCTCACTCTGGTAGTATCACTAAGGTAACTCTCACTCTGGTAGTATCACTAAGGTAACTCTCACTCTGGGTAGTATCACTAAGGTAACTCTCACTCTGGTAGTATCACTAAGGTAACTCTCACTCTGGTAGTATCACTAAGGTAACTCTCACTCTGGTAACTCTCTCACTCTGGTAGTATCACTAAGGTAACTCTCACTCTGGTAGTATCACTAAGGTAACTCTCACTCTGGTAGTATCACTAAGGTAACTCTCACTCTGGTAGTATCACTAAGGTAACTCTCACTCTGGTAGTATCACTAAGGTAACTCTCACTCTGGTAGTATCACTAAGGTAACTCTCACTCTGGTAGTATCACTAAGGTAACTCTCACTCTGGTAGTATCACTAAGGTAACTCTCACTCTGGTAGTATCACTAAGGTAACTCTCACTCTGGTAGTATCACTAAGGTAACTCTCACTCTGGTAGTATCACTAAGGTAACTCTCACTCTGGTAGTATCACTAAGGTAACTCTCACTCTGGTAGTATCACTAAGGTAACTCTCACTCTGGTAGTATCACTAAGGTAACTCTCACTCTGGTAGTATCACTAAGGTAACTCTCACTCTGGTAGTATCACTAAGGTAACTCTCACTCTGGTAGTATCACTAAGGTAACTCTCACTCTGGTAGTATCACTAAGGTAACTCTCACTCTGGTAGTATCACTAAGGTAACTCTCACTCTGGTAGTATCACTAAGGTAACTCTCACTCTGGTAGTATCACTAAGGTAACTCTCACTCTGGTAGTATCACTAAGGTAACTCTCACTCTGGTAGTATCACTAAGGTAACTCTCACTCTGGTAGTATCACTAAGGTAACTCTCACTCTGGTAGTATCACTAAGGTAACTCTCACTCTGGTAGTATCACTAAGGTAACTCTCACTCTGGTAGTATCACTAAGGTAACTCTCACTCTGGTAGTATCACTAAGGTAACTCTCACTCTGGTAGTATCACTAAGGTAACTCTCACTCTGGTAGTATCACTAAGGTAACTCTCACTCTGGTAGTATCACTAAGGTAACTCTCACTCTGGTAGTATCACTAAGGTAACTCTCACTCTGGTAGTATCACTAAGGTAACTCTCACTCTGGTAGTATCACTAAGGTAACTCTCACTCTGGTAGTATCACTAAGGTAACTCTCACTCTGGTAGTATCACTAAGGTAACTCTCACTCTGGTAGTATAAGGTAACACTAAGGTAACTCTCACTCTGGTAGTATCACTAAGGTAACTCTCACTCTGGTAGTATCACTAAGGTAACTCTCACTCTGGTAGTATCACTAAGGTAACTCTCACTCTGGTAGTATCACTAAGGTAACTCTCACTCTGGTAGTATCACTAAGGTAACTCTCACTCTGGTAGTATCACTAAGGTAACTCTCACTCTGGTAGTATCACTAAGGTAACTCTCACTCTGGTAGTATCACTAAGGTAACTCTCACTCTGGTAGTATCACTAAGGTAACTCTCACTCTGGTAGTATCACTAAGGTAACTCTCACTCTGGTAGTATCACTAAGGTAACTCTCACTCTGGTAGTATCACTAAGGTAACTCTCACTCTGGTAGTATCACTAAGGTAACTCTCACTCTGGTAGTATCACTAAGGTAACTCTCACTCTGGTAGTATCACTAAGGTAACTCTCACTCTGGTAGTATCACTAAGGTAACTCTCACTCTGGTAGTATCACTAAGGTAACTCTCACTCTGGTAGTATCACTAAGGTAACTCTCACTCTGGTAGTATCACTAAGGTAACTCTCACTCTGGTAGTATCACTAAGGTAACTCTCACTCTGGTAGTATCACTAAGGTAACTCTCACTCTGGTAGTATCACTAAGGTAACTCTCACTCTGGTAGTATCACTAAGGTAACTCTCACTCTGGTAGTATCACTAAGGTAACTCTCACTCTGGTAGTATCACTAAGGTAACTCTCACTCTGGTAGTATCACTAAGGTAACTCTCACTCTGGTAGTATCACTAAGGTAACTCTCACTCTGGTAGTATCACTAAGGTAACTCTCACTCTGGTAGTATCACTAAGGTAACTCTCACTCTGGTAGTATCACTAAGGTAACTCTCACTCTGGTAGTATCACTAAGGTAACTCTCACTCTGGTAGTATCACTAAGGTAACTCTCACTCTGGTAGTATCACTAAGGTAACTCTCACTCTGGTAGTATCACTAAGGTAACTCTCACTCTGGTAGTATCACTAAGGTAACTCTCACTCTGGTAGTATCACTAAGGTAACTCTCACTCTGGTAGTATCACTAAGGTAACTCTCACTCTGGTAGTATCACTAAGGTAACTCTCACTCTGGTAGTATCACTAAGGTAACTCTCACTCTGGTAGTATCACTAAGGTAACTCTCACTCTGGTAGTATCACTAAGGTAACTCTCACTCTGGTAGTATCACTAAGGTAACTCTCACTCTGGTAGTATCACTAAGGTAACTCTCACTCTGGTAGTATCACTAAGGTAACTCTCACTCTGGTAGTATCACTAGTATCACTAAGGTAACTCTCACTCTGGTAGTATCACTAAGGTAACTCTCACTCTGGTAGTATCACTAAGGTAACTCTCACTCTGGTAGTATCACTAAGGTAACTCTCACTCTGGTAGTATCACTAAGGTAACTCTCACTCTGGTAGTATCACTAAGGTAACTCTCACTCTGGTAGTATCACTAAGGTAACTCTCACTCTGGTAGTATCACTAAGGTAACTCTCACTCTGGTAGTGTCACTAAGGTAACTCTCACTCTGGTGATATTCATTTATAGATTCTATATTTAAAAATAAATTCGTAACATACTGTCTCGTACTCTGCAGGATCGGAGGCTTTCAATGTACCGGCTGGAGAGCATGAAGATCAACAAAGAGGCTCCCCTGGGTCGGCTTATTAAGGAACTAACAAAGCCGTCCACTATCCACTTCTGGACCTTCACAGCCAATAATACTGAGACTC
>NC_091311.1:6743441-6745941 GCF_038502225.1 Cherax quadricarinatus | reverse complement strand
AATTTCCACACTCCGAATTTTCTGGATAATGTTTACACCACACAATGCTCTTAGACAGGACATCTCCACTGCCTCCAACCGCCTCCTCGCTACAGCATTTACAACCCAAGCTTCACATCCATATAAGAGTGTTGGTACTACTATACTTTCATACATTCCCTTCTTTGCCTCCATAGATAATGTTTTTGTCTCCACATATGCCTCAACGTACCACTCACCTTTTTTTCCTCATCAATTCTATGATTAACCTCATCCTTCATAAATCCATCCGCTGACACTTCAACTCCCAAGCATCTGAAAACATTCACTTCTTCCATACTCCTCCTCCCCAATATGATATCCAATTTTTCTTTATCTAAATCATTTGATACCCTCATCACCTTACTCTTTTCTATGTTAACTTTCAACTTTCTACCTTAACACACTCCCAAAATCGTCCACTAACCTTTACAATTTTTCTTTAGAATCTCCCAAAAGCACAGTATCATCAGCAAAAAGTAACTGTGTCAATTCTCATTTTGTATTTGATTCCCCATAATTTAATCCCACCCCTCTCCCAAACACCCTAGCATTTACTTCTTTTACAACCCCATCTATAAATATATTAAACAACCATTGTGACATTACACATCCCTGTCTAAGACCTAATTTTACCGGGAAGTAGTCTCCCTCTCTTCTACACACCCTAACCTGAGCCTCACTATCCTCATAAAAACTCTTTACAGCATTTAGTAACTTACCACCTATTCCTTATACTTGCAACATCCGCCACATTGCTCCCCTATCCACTCTATCATATGCCTTCTCTAAATCCATAAATGCAATAAAAACTTCCCTACCTTTATCTAAATACTGTTCACATATATTCTTCAATGTAAACACTTGATCTACACATCCCCTACCCACTCTAAAACCTCCTTGCTCATCCGCAATCCTACATTCTGTCTTACCTCTAATTCTTTCAATTGTAACCCTACCACACTTCTCCTGGTATACTCAGTAAACTTATTCCTCTATAATTTTTACAATCTCTTTTGTCCCCTTTCCCTTTATATAAAGGGACTATACATGCTCTCCGCCAATCTCTAGGTACCTTCCCCTCTTTCATACATTAATTAAACAAAAATACCAACCACTCCAACACTATATCTTCCCCGGCTTTAAACATTTCTGTCATGATCCCGTCAGTTCCAGCTGTTTTATCTCCTTTCATTCTACGTAATGCCTCACGCACCTCTCCCACACTCACATCCTGCTCTTCTTCACTCCTAAAAGATGGTATACCTCCCTGGCCAGTGCATGAAATTACCGCCTTCCTTTCTTCGTCGACATTTAAAAGTTCCTCAAAATATTCTCGCCATCTACCCAAAACCTCCATCTCCCCATCTACTAACTCCCCTACTCTGTTTTTAACTGACAAATCCATTTGTTCCCTAAGCTTTCTTAACTTGTTTAACTCACGCCAAAATTTTTTCTTCTTTTCATTAAAATTTCTTGACAGTGCCTCTTCCACTCAATCATCCGCTCTCCTTTTGCACTCTCTCACCACTCTCTTCACCTTTCTTTTACTCTCCATATACTCTACTCTTCTTATAACACTTCTGCTTTGTGAAAACCTCTCATAAGCTAACTTTTTCTCTTTTATCACACCCTTTACTTCATCATTCCACCAGTTACTCCTTTTTCCTCTTGCACCCACCCTCCTATAACCACAAACTTCTGCCCCACATTCTATTACTGCATTTTTAAAACTATTCCAACCCTCTTCAACCCCCCCACTACTCATACTTGCACCAGTCCACCTTTCTGCCAACAGTTGCTTATATCTCACCCGAACTTCCTCCTCCCTTAGTTTATACACTCTCACCTCCCTCTTACTTTTCCCATCTACCTAGCTACAAGTAAATAATGATCCGATATGTCAGTTGCCCCTCTATAAACGTGTACATCCTGGAGCCTACCCATCAACCTTTTATCCACCAATACATAATCTAACAAAATACTTTCATTACTTGCTATATCATACCTTGTATATATGTTTATCCTCTTAAGTAGAGAGTGTTTGGTAGGCTGGATTAAGAGAAGCATGCATGTGACGGATGAGTTACAGTGGTAATGCACTATGTACATATTCATATCTTGTTGTAGTAGGTATTACGGTGTTGTTATCTTGTTTACAGAGGGTCTCCGCCAGATGCCGCCACCACCCGAAGTCTGCGTCAAGGGATGTCCAGCCAAAGAATGGTTGACGCAGGATCGAGTAGACTTCATGGACACTACAGTGAGAGCTCTCACACGTACCCTCATGAGTCGCCAGGGAATCCAGCTTCCACGTTAGTCTTTCTAATTTCCTTTTACCTTATGTTGACAGGACTAGACTAGGATGGCAAGTAGTATAACCTAACCTTAGCTAACCTAACTTAACCTAACCTAACCTAACCTAACCTAACCTAACCTAACCTAACCTAACCTAACCTAACCTAACCTAACCTAACCTAAC
>NC_091311.1:6698441-6735941 GCF_038502225.1 Cherax quadricarinatus | reverse complement strand
ATCACGTCCTCCAATGTGTTGTTATAACGAGTGCCTCACTTAACGTCGAGTTACTACTACACTCAGTGGCGGAACTATGTTTTTGGGACCCTGAAGCATAAACTGCCATTGGGTCACCATGGCAACCAGCAACAGCTTCCCTATATCATTCTTTAATGACATTATAATTTTTATATTACTATTGTTAGTTACTGAATTACACTATATTACTAACATTATAATTTTTAAAAAATCTTTTTCTTATATTAGACAAAAAAATGTTAAGAAGTGTGGATTAAAGTCCCTTTTGGGGCCCCTGTGGGATTAGGGGCCCTGATTAAGCTTCATTAATTTCGTAGAAGATTTTCCCCTGACTCTACAAATCTCTTTATTTCTTTTAAATTATCCGTCATGAACAGTCTGATCATCAGACAAGTGTGTGCAGCAGTTAGGTATCCTTGTTCCGAGGCGTCTCGCCTACACAGCAGGCTTCTTCAGTAGAGTACAGAGGAGGCAGCAGAAGCAGTAGAGATGTCAAGGCAATATAATCGGTCCATCACCCTTGAAGGCATAGTTTTGAGGTGGTCAGTCCCTCAGCCTAAAGGACTACCCACAAGGGTGCTGCCTCTGTGTTGTCCACCATGGTGATGCCTCTGTGTTGTCCACCAGGGTGCTGCCTCTATGTTGTCCACCAAGGTGCTGCCTCTGTGTTGTCCACCATGGTGATGCCTCTATGTTGTCCACCATGGTGATGCCTCTATGTTGTCCACCAGGGTGCTACCTCTATGTTGTCCACCAGGGTGCTGCCTCTATGTTGTCCACCAAGGTGCTGCCTCTGTGTTGTCCACCATGGTGATGCCTCTATGTTGTCCACCATGGTGATGCCTCTATGTTGTCCACCATGGTGATGCCTCTATGTTGTCCACCATGGTGATGCCTCTATGTTGTCCACCAGGGTGCTGCCTCTATGTTGTCCACCAGGGTGCTGCCTCTATGTTGTCCACCAGGGTGCTGCCTCTATGATGTCACCAGGGTGCTGCCTTTATGTTGTCCACCAAGGTGCTGCCTCTATGTTGTCCACCAGGGTGCTGCCTCTATGATGTCACCAGGGTGCTGCCTTTATGTTGTCCACCATGGTGATGCCTCTATGTTGTCCACCAAGGTGCTGCCTCTATGTTGTCCACCAAGGTGCTGCCTCTATGTTGTCCACCAGGGTGCTGCCTCTATGTTGTCCACCAAGGTGCTGCCTCTATATTGTCCACCAGGGTGCTGCCTCTATGATGTCACCAGGGTGCTGCCTCTATGTTGTCCACCATGGTGATGCCTCTATGTTGTCCACCAGGGTGCTGCCTCTATGTTGACAAACCAAGGTACTGCCTCTATGTTATCCACCAGGGTGCTGCCTCTATGATGTCACCAGGGTGCTGCCTCTATGCTGTCCACCAGGGTGCTGCCTCTATGCTGTCACCAGGGTGCTGCCTCTATGTTGTCCACCATGGTGATGCCTCTATGTTGTCCACCATGGTGATGCCTCTATGTTGTCCACCAAGGTGCTGCCTCTATGTTGTCCACCATGGTGATGCCTCTTTGTTGTCCACCAGGGTGCTGCCTCTATGATGTCACCAGGGTGCTGCCTCTATGCTGTCCACCAGGGTGCTGCCTCTATGTTGTCCACCAGGGTGCTGCCTCTATGTTGTCCACCAGGGTGCTGCCTCTATGCTGTCCACCAGGGTGCTGCCTCTATGCTGTCACCAGGGTGCTGCCTCTATGTTGTCCACCAGGGTGCTGCCTCTATGTTGTCCACCAGGGTGCTGCCTCTATGATGTCACCAGGGTGCTGCCTCTATGTTGTCCACCAGGGTGCTGCCTCTATGTTGTCCACCAGGGTGCTGCCTCTATGCTGTCCACCAGGGTGCTGCCTCTATGCTGTCACCAGGGTGCTGCCTCTATGTTGTCCACCAGGGTGCTGCTTCTATGTTGTCCACCAGGGTGCTGCCTCTATGTTGTCCACCAAGGTGCTGCCTCTATGCTGTCACCAGGGTGCTGCCTCTATGTTGTCCACCAAGGTGCTGCCTCTATGTTGTCACCAGGGTGCTGCCTTTATGTTGTCCACCAGGGTGCTGCCTCTATGCTGTCCACCAGGGTGCTGCCTCTATGCTGTCACCAGGGTGCTGCCTCTATATTGTCCACCAGGGTGCTGCCTCTACGTTGTCCACCAGGGTGCTGCCTCTATGCTGTCACCAGGGTGCTGCCTTTATGTTGTCCACCAGGGTGCTGCCTCTATGCTGTCCACCAGGGTGCTGCCTCTATGCTGTCCACCAGGGTGCTGCCTCTATGTTGTCCACCAAGTTGCTGCCTCTATGTTGTCACCAGGGTGCTGCCTCTATGTTGTCCACCAAGGTGCTGCCTCTATGTTGTCACCAAGGTGCTGCCTCTATGTTGTCCACCAGGGTGCTGCCTCTATGCTGTCCACCAGGGTGCTGCCTCTATGCTGTCACCAGGGTGCTGCCTCTATGTTGTCCACCAGGGTGCTGCTTCTATGTTGTCCACCAGGGTGCTGCCTCTATGTTGTCCACCAAGGTGCTGCCTCTATGCTGTCACCAGGGTGCTGCCTCTATGTTGTCCACCAAGGTGCTGCCTCTATGTTGTCACCAGGGTGCTGCCTTTATGTTGTCCACCAGGGTGCTGCCTCTATGCTGTCCACCAGGGTGCTGCCTCTATGCTGTCACCAGGGTGCTGCCTCTATATTGTCCACCAGGGTGCTGCCTCTATGTTGTCCACCAGGGTGCTGCCTCTATGCTGTCACCAGGGTGCTGCCTTTATGTTGTCCACCAGGGTGCTGCCTCTATGCTGTCCACCAGGGTGCTGCCTCTATGCTGTCCACCAGGGTGCTGCCTCTATGTTGTCCACCAAGGTGCTGCCTCTATGTTGTCACCAGGGTGCTGCCTCTATGTTGTCCACCAAGGTGCTGCCTCTATGTTGTCACCAAGGTGCTGCCTCTATGTTGTCACCAGGGTGCTGCCTCTATGTTGTCCACAAGGGTGCTGCCTTTATGTTGTCCACCAAGGTGCTGCTTCTATATTGTCACCAGGGTGCTGCCTCTATTTTGTCCACAAGGGTGCTGCCTCTATGTTGTCCACAAGGGTGCCGCCTCTATGCTGTCACCAGGGTGCTGCCTCTATGTTGTCCACAAGGGTGCTGCCTCTATGCTGTCACCAGGGTGCTGCCTCTGTCACCCACCACATCCTAAATGTGTAGTAGGGCAAGATTAGGTACAGCATTTTTTTTTTATAATTACTGTGTGTACAGCAGTGAATGCTGATGTTATTCAATAAATGCTGGTGTTATAGCGAGTGTTTTATGAGTCCCCTGACCCTGTGTCTGAGTGGTGGTGACGCCACTACTGTTGTTGGTACACCTCGAGTCCAGCACATGAAGATTAGTGTCGGGTGAGCGAGCGACGTATGACCAGAGCTTTGGTAAGATGGGGAAGGGAGAAGGATGAGTAAGATGGGGAAGGGAGAAGGATGAGTAAGGATGGAAATATGGGAAAATGATGGGTAAGTGGAAGGGGAGGGGGGGGGGTAATAAGGTCAGTGGTCTAACCACTTTGGCCCAGTTCATACAAGTTTGTGTGTGTTGTGTTATTCGTGAATACATTAAATTCATAAGATGGGTATACATCCTGCCCATCTGTTTCACACAGTTATACCAGCTGTATACCTGCATGCCACTGAGTTCGAAAGATGCATACTTTTTGCAATTTTTTTTGCGCAAGAGGTCGTTAGTAAGGCTGTTACTGCAGATTGTGGTTGCAGGGAGTTCGATGGAGATTGGCTGCTACCTGGAGTTGGTCGGCTGAGCAGTTTCTGAGGTGGTGTCCTGCCGTAGGATGTTTGCAGCTATTACAAGGTTAGTTGTAAAGTGTAGTCTGTTCCAAGTAAGTCTCCCAAGATTGAGGTGCATTTATCCTTGTTGTTGGACATAGAATGGTTCAGGTGGTATTTATTCTTTTATATCTTCGGGGAAGTCACTCAGGATCTTGGGAAGTTCTCCTTGTGGATGAAGCAGCGGAATCTTTGTCGGAGGGTCGTCTTTAGGACTCTGTGGGGAGGTGTGTTGATGATGTAGTCGGTGGTGTTCGTTGGTTGGGAGGATTTTCTACATCTGGTACAGAGTTCTTGCATATCGTATACTTGTCTTCTTTTTTTTTAAACTTATCTAGCCTGACAGTTATTGCAACGATCTCCTGTGGGAAGTGCAGGTCCTCCATCCTGATTCTGTCTCTTCGCCTGGTGCCAGTGATAAAGCGAAGTGCTCTGTTCTGAACTCTTTGTAACTTTAACATGGATTTAGTTGTTAGTGACATGGGTAAACAAGGGCATTCAAGCAAGGGTCTTATCATCATCTAATAAAGATAATAAAGATAATTCTTGATGTAGGAGGGGCTTCTTTGACTCTGAATAGTTGACTGAGGCGCATTTTTGCGCCGCAGATGTAGAGATATAGAGTGGAGGAATCTGTCAATCTCATAACGAAGGATCTTGTTTGGATTTCTGATAGCCATACGTGTACTTTTGATGGAGATACTCCACTTTGTCTTCTATGGTTGATGGTGCTGAAGAGGACTTTATCTGGGATAGTTGTGATTCTCCATTTTTTCTCCCATTTAGCTGTTCTTCGTAGTTCCTCATTCATTTTCTCTATTACTCTCCCGTGCTTGTTTGCACCCGATATGAGGGTGGATGATACTACATGGATAATATCGTCTGCAAATTGGGTGATGATGGTATCATTGAATTCAGGCTGTGGAGGTCGTTTACACATAGTATATTGAAGAGTCTGGGGCTGAGGCACGAGCCCTGTGGTACTCCAGCTGTCGGTGTGATAGGTGTTGCTGACTTTCCATTGAAGGTGGGGATGATGTCTTGGGTTAAACTTTACCAGTGACAGCAGAGAGAGAAAGAGAGCGAGAGAGACAGAGAGAGAGAGAGAGAGAGAGAGAGAGAGAGAGAGAGAGAGAGAGAGAGAGAGAGAGAGAGAGAGAGAGAGAGAGAGAGAGAGAGAGAGAGAGAGAGAGAGAGAGAGAATATTGTCAAAGTGTCACACTTGGATCCACTTCGAGGACAGCGTGAAGCAAGTTTCTATACCACAAGACGGGCAGAAAGCAGCAACTTCACTCTGGTTGTAACCTTCTCCAGAACATCACTCCATCTGAGATCATATATACCCAGGATGACTCGAGTATGGAACACATTCGTACAGCATAATGATGTCAACGAGATAAAGTCAGTTGATCAAATGAAAATGCTGGCCCACAGATGGCTCCAACTTCATCCTGTTCCCTACCTGTATGTCTCATAACAATAAAAATGCTTTTAAATGAGCTGATGTAGGTAACAGCTCTTAGCTTGTCAATAAAGTTAGGATTCCTTAACCTGTAAATAGCTTGTCAATAAAGCTAGGGATCCTTAACCTGTAAATAGCTTGTCAATAAAGCTAGAGATCCTTAACCTGCAAATAGCTTGTCAATAAAACTAGGAATCCTTAACCTGTAAACAGCTTGTCAATAAAGCTAGGGATCCTTAACCTGTAAATAGCTTGTCAATAAAGCTAGGAATTTTTAACCTGTAAATAGCTTGTCAATAAAGCTGGGAATCCTTAACCTGTAAATAGCTTGTCAATAAAGCTAGGAATCCTTAACCTGTAAATAGCTTGTCAATAAAGCTAGAGATCCTTAACCTGCAAATAGCTTGTCAATAAAACTAGGAATCCTTAACCTGTAAACAGCTTGTCAATAAAGCTAGGGATCCTTAACCTGTAAATAGCTTGTCAATAAAGCTAGGAATCCTTAACCTGTAAATAGCTTGTCAATAATGCTAGGGATCCTTAACCTGTAAATAACTTGTCAATAAAGCTAGGGATCCTTAACCTGTAAATAGCTTGTCAATAAAGCTAGGAATTTTTAACCTGTAAATAGCTTGTCAATAAAGCTGGGAATCCTTAACCTGTAAATAGCTTGTCAATAAAGCTAGGAATCCTTAACCTGTAAATAGCTTGTCAATAAAGCTAGGGATCATTAACCTTGTCAAACCTGTGTAAAAAAAAAAATGGGGTCATTTATTCCCAGGATGACTGGAGTCTGGAACATGTTCGTACAACATAAAGACATCAGCGAAATTAAGTCAGCTGACCGAATGAAATTGCTGGCCCACAGATGGACTTGTGGACCCCGTCATACCTACTCTTGAAGCTGTGCACTGAGTTTGACGCTACCACTGCATCATCTATCTCATATCATTTACAGAATGTTGAAAAAGTATTTCCTTACATCGCTGTGGGTTAATTTTTGTCCCTAGAATCCACGTATGACCTCGCCCTCCCCCACCCCCCTCACTCTTGTTTCGTATTTCTGAAAACAAGGCCACTTAAGTATCTTGTATGTCGTAATCATGTCTCCCTTTCTTCTAGACTCGTCAGATTTAGTTTCTTTAGTCTCTTTTCATAACTCAGTTCCATCTGATGTGGGACTATACGTGTTCCAAACCTCAGAGCTCTTTCCGAGCGGACGGAAGATCAAGCCTCCACCACGTCTTGAGCTGAATGGCCCACGTGGGTTTAGCGCTTAACGTGAATTATAAAAACGAATCTGGACTTTTCCTAATTTTCTGTCATATCTAATGAGGTGGAGGCTCCATACTGGTGCTGCATACTCCAGGATAGGTAGCAGATGCTATTCAATTTACATACAACTCTGGTGCATGCTTATGGAGCAGTGCAAAGTGCGGCTGAATATTATTGTTGGAGATGTGAAGGGAGTCAGGAGAGGCTTCACAAGTCATCACATGGAAACTAACATACAAATTTCTTCAGTAAAAAAAAAAAACGGTAAATTGAGAGGGACCAACGAGACCAATATCCTAAAATACACAGGCATATTAAGTTTGAAGCCGCTTCCACGCTGCATTACCATGAAAAACAGTGTTTCAATTTTTCAAAATTCCCATAAAAAGAAAAAGGAGAAGAAGAACAGTGACCCACGGAAGACAAAAATCGATCTTAATTTCCTAAGATTGATCAGCTTTTAAGAGAGTAAGTTATATTTGAGCCTAGAGAATTTAACATGCAAATTTTAACAATGATCTTGAGGACACACATATTAGAGACATATAAATGAACATTGAGTTGATTTAACTTAAGATAAAGTCAACCAGTCTGGCTTATTTAACCAAGGATAACCAGAAAAGTTAACCAGTCTGGCTTATTTAACCCAGGATAACCAGAAAAGTTAACCACTCTGGCTTATTTAACCCAGGATAACCAGAAAAGTTAACCACTCTGGCTTATTTAACCCAGGATAACCAGAAAAGTTAACCAGTCTGGCTTATTTAACCCAGGATAACCAGAAAAGTTAACCACTCTGGCTTATTTAACCCAGGATAACCAGAAAAGTTAACCACTCTGGCTTATTTAAACCAGGATAACCAGAAAATTTAACCAGTCTGGCTTATTTAACCCAGGATAACCAGAAAAGTTAACCACTCTGGCTTATTTAACCCAGGATAACCAGAAAAGTTAACCACTCTGGCTTATTTAACCCAGGATAACCAGTAAAGTCAACCACTCTGGCTTATTTAACCCAGGATAACCAGTAAAGTCAACCACTCTGGCTTATTTAAACCAGGATAACAAGAAAAGTTAACCACTCTGGCTTATTTAACCCAGGATAACCAGTAAAGTCAACCACTCTGGCTTATTTAACACAGGATAACCAGAAAAGTAAACCACTCTGGCTTATTTAACCCAGGATAACCAGTAAAGTCAACCACTCTGGCTTATTTAACCCAGGATAACCAGAAAAGTTAACCACTGTGGCTTATTTAACCCAGAATAACCGGTAAAGTCAACCACTCTGGCATATTTAACCCAGCATAACCAGTAAAGTCAACCACTCTGGCTTATTTAACCCAGAATAACCAGAGAAGTTAACCACTCTGGCTTATTTAACCAAGGATAACCAGTAAAGTCAATCACTCTGGCTTATTTAACCCTGGATAACCAGAAAAGTTAACCACTCTGGCTTATTTAACCCAGGGTAACCAGTAAAGTCAACCACTCTGGCTTATTTAACCCAGGATAACCAGAAAAGTTAACCACTCTGGCTTATTTAACCCAGGATAACCAGTAAAGTCAACCACTCTGGCTTATTTAACGCAGTATAAGGAGTAAAGTCAACCACTCTGGCTTATTTAACCCAGAATAACCAGAGAAGTTAACCACTCTGGCTTATTTAACCAAGGATAACCAGTAAAGTCAATCATTCTTGCTTATTTAACCCAGGATAACCAGAAAAGTAAACCACTCTAGCTTATTTAACCCAGGATAATCAGAAAAGTTAGCCACTCTGGCTTATTTAACCCAGGATAACCAGAAAAGTTAACCACTCTGGCTTATTTAACCCAGGATAACCAGTAAAGTAAACCACTCTGGCTTATTTAACCCAGGATAACCAGAAAAGTTAACCACTCTGGCTTATTTAACACAGGATAACCAGCAAAGTCAACCACTCTGGTTTATTTAACCCAGGATAACCAGTAAAGTCAACCACTCAGACTTATTTAACCCAGGATAATCAGTAAAGTCAACCACTCTGGTTTATTTAACCCAGGATAACCAGTAAAGTCAACCACTCAAACTTATTTAACCCAGGATAATCAGTAAAGTTAACCACTCTGGCTTATTTAACCCTGGATAACCAGTAAAGTCAACCACACTGGCTTATTTAACCCAGGATAACCAGTAAAGTCAACCACTCTGGCTAATTTAACCCAGGATAACCATAAAAGTCAACCACTCTGGCTTATTTAACCCAGGATAACCAGAGAAGTTAACCAATCTGGCTAATTTAACCCAGGATAGCCAGTAAAGTCAACCACTCTGGCTTATTTAACCCAGGATAACCAGAGAAGTTAACCACTCTGGCTTATTTAACCCAGTATAACCAGAGAAGTTAACCACTCTGGTTTATTTAACCCAGGATAACCAGAGAAATTGATCACTCTGGCTTATTTAACCCAGGATAACCAGGGAAGTTAACCACTCTGGCTTATTTAACCCAGGATAACCAGAGAAGTTAACCACTCTGGCTTATTTAACCAAGGATAACCAGAGACGCTAACCACTCTGGCTTATTTAACCCAGGATAACCAGAGAAGTTAACCACTCTGTCTTATTTAACCCAGTATAACCAAAGAAGTTAAGCACTCTGGCTTATTTAACCCAGGATAACCAGAGAAGTTAACCACTCAGCCTTATTTAACCCAGGATAACCAGAGACGTTAACCACTCTGGCTTATTTAACCCAGGATAACCAGAGAAGTTAACCACTCTGGCTTATTTAACCCAGGATAACCAGAGAAGTCAACCACTCTGGGTTATTTAACCCAGGATAACCACTAAAGCTAACCACTCTGGCTTATTTAACCCAGGATAACCAGAGAAGTTAAACACTCTGGCTTATTGAACCCAGGATAACCAGAGAAGTTAACCACTCTGGCTTATTTAACCCAGGATAACCAGAGAAGTTAACCACTCTGGCTTATTTAACCCAGGATAACCAGAGAAGTCAACCACTCTGGGTTATTTAACCCAGGATAACCACTAAAGCTAACCACTCTGGCTTATTTAACCCAGGATAACCAGAGAAGTTAAACACTCTGGCTTATTGAACCCAGGATAACCAGAGAAGTTAACCACTCTGGCTTATTTAACCCAGGATAACCAGTAAAGTTAACCACTCTGGCTTATTTAACCCAGTATAACCAGAGAAGTTAACCACTCGGGCTTATTTAACCCAGGATAACCAGAGACGTTAACCACTCGGGCTTATTTAACCCAGGATAAACAGAGAAGTTAATCACTCTGGCTTATTTAACCCAGGATAACCAGAGAAGTTAACCACTCTGGCTTATTTAACCCAGGATAACCAGAGAAGTTAACCTCTCTTTCTTATTTAACCCAGGATAACCAGAGAAGTCAACCACTCTGGCTTATTTAACCCAGGATAACCAGAGAAGTTAACCACTCTGCCTTATTAACCCAGGATAACCAGTAAAGTCAACCACTCTGGCTTATTTAACCCAGGATAACCAGTAAAGTCAACCACTCTGGCTTATTTAACCCAGGAAAACAAGAGAAGGTAACAACTCTGGCTTATTTAACCCAGGATAACCAGTAAAGTCAATCACTCTTGCTTATTTAACCCAGGATAACCAGTAAAGCCAACCTCTCTGGCTTATTTAACCCAGGATAACCAGTAAAGTCAATCACTCTGGCTTATTTAACCCAGGATAACCAGTAAAGTTAACCACTCTGGCTTATTTAACCCAGGATAACCAGTAAAGTCAATCACTCTGGCTTATTTAACCCAGGATAACCAGTAAAGTTAACCACTCTGGCTTATTTAACCCAGGATAACCAGAGAAGTTAACGACTCTGGCTTATTTAACCCAGGATAACCAGAGACGTTAACCACTCTGGCTTATTTAACCCAGGATAACCAGAAAAGTCAACCACTCTGGCTTATTTAACCCAGGATAACCAGAGAAGTTAACCAATCTGGCTAATTTAACCCAGGATAGCCAGTAAAGTCAACCACTCTGGCTTATTTAACCCAGGATAACCAGAGAAGTTAACCACTCTGGCTTATTTAACCCAGGATAACCAGAGAAGTTAACCACTCTGGTTTATTTAACCCAGGATAACCAGAGAAATTGATCACTCTGGCTTATTTAACCCAGGATAACCAGGGAAGTTAACCACTCTGGCTTATTTAACCCAGGATAACCAGAGAAGTTAACCACTCTGGCTTATTTAACCAAGGATAACCAGAGACGCTAACCACTCTGGCTTATTTAACCCAGGATAACCAGAGAAGTTAACCACTCTGTCTTATTTAACCCAGTATAACCAAAGAAGTTAAGCACTCTGGCTTATTTAACCCAGGATAACCAGAGAAGTTAACCACTCAGCCTTATTTAACCCAGGATAACCAGAGACGTTAACCACTCTGGCTTATTTAACCCAGGATAACCAGAGAAGTTAACCACTCTGGCTTATTTAATTCAGGATAACCAGAGAAGTCAACCACTCTGGGTTATTTAACCCAGGATAACCACTAAAGCTAACCACTCTGGCTTATTTAACCCAGGATAACCAGAGAAGTTAAACACTCTGGCTTATTGAACCCAGGATAACCAGAGAAGTTAACCACTCTGGCTTATTTAACCCAGGATAACCAGTAAAGTTAACCACTCTGGCTTATTTAACCCAGTATAACCAGAGAAGTTAACCACTCGGGCTTATTTAACCCAGGATAACCAGAGACGTTAACCACTCTGGCTTATTTAACCCAGGATAAACAGAGAAGTTAATCACTCTGGCTTATTTAACCCAGGATAACCAGAGAAGTTAACCACTCTGGCTTATTTAACCCAGGATAACCAGAGAAGTTAACCTCTCTTTCTTATTTAACCCAGGATAACCAGAGAAGTCAACCACTCTGGCTTATTTAACCCAGGATAACCAGAGAAGTTAACCACTCTGCCTTATTAACCCAGGATAACCAGTAAAGTCAACCACTCTGGCTTATTTAACCCAGGATAACCAGTAAAGTCAACCACTCTGGCTTATTTAACCCAGGAAAACAAGAGAAGGTAAGAACTCTGGCTTATATAACCCAGGATAACCAGTAAAGTCAATCACTCTTGCTTATTTAACCCAGGATAACCAGTAAAGCCAACCTCTCCGGCTTATTTAACGCAGGATAACCAGTAAAGTCAATCACTCTGGCTTATTTAACCCAGGATAACCAGTAAAGTTAACCACTCTGGCTTATTTAACCCAGGATAACCAGTAAAGTCAATCACTCTGGCTTATTTAACCCAGGATAACCAGTAAAGTTAACCACTCTGGCTTATTTAACCCAGGATAACCAGAGAAGTTAACGACTCTGGCTTATTTAACCCAGGATAACCAGAGACGTTAACCACTCTGGCTTATTTAACCCTGGATAACCAGTAAAGTCAACCACACTGGCTTATTTAACCCAGGATAACCAGTAAAGTCAACCACTCTGGCTTATTTAACCCAGGATAACCAGAAAAGTCAACCACTCTGGCTTATTTAACCCAGGATAACCAGAGAAGTTAACCAATCTGGCTAATTTAACCCAGGATAGCCAGTAAAGTCAACCACTCTGGCTTATTTAACCCAGGATAACCAGAGAAGTTAACCACTCTGGCTTATTTAACCCAGGATAACCAGAGAAGTTAACCACTCTGGTTTATTTAACCCAGGATAACCAGAGAAATTAATCACTCTGGCTTATTTAACCCAGGATAACCAGGGAAGTTAACCACTCTGGCTTATTTAACCCAGGATAACCAGAGAAGTTAACCACTCTGGCTTATTTAACCAAGGATAACCAGAGACGCTAACCACTCTGGCTTATTTAACCCAGGATAACCATAGAAGTTAACCACTCTGGCTTATTTAACCCAGTATAACCAAAGAAGTTAAGCACTCTGGCTTATTTAACCCAGGATAACCAGAGAAGTTAACCACTCAGCCTTATTTAACCCAGGATAACCAGAGACGTTAACCACTCTGGCTTATTTAACCCAGGATAACCAGAGAAGTTAACCACTCTGGCTTATTTAACCCAGGATAACCAGAGAAGTCAGCCACTCTGGGTTATTTAACCCAGGATAACCACTAAAGCTAACCACTCTGGCTTATTTAACCCAGGATAACCAGAGAAGTTAAACACTCTGGCTTATTGAACCCAGGATAACCAGAGAAGTTAACCACTCTGGCTTATTTAACCCAGGATAACCAGTAAAGTTAACCACTCTGGCTTATTTAACCCAGTATAACCAGAGAAGTTAACCACTCGGGCTTATTTAACCCAGGATAACCAGAGACGTTAACCACTCTGGCTTATTTAACCCAGGATAAACAGAGAAGTTAATCACTCTGGCTTATTTAACCCAGGATAACCAGAGAAGTTAACCACTCTGGCTTATTTAACCCAGGATAACCAGAGAAGTTAACCTCTCTTTCTTATTTAACCCAGGATAACCAGAGAAGTCAACCACTCTGGCTTATTTAACCCAGGATAGCCAGAGAAGTTAACCACTCTGGCTTATTAACCCAGGATAACCAGTAAAGTCAACCACTCTGGCTTATTTAACCCAGGATAACCAGTAAAGTCAACCACTCTGGCTTATTTAACCCAGGAAAACAAGAGAAGTTAACAACTCTGGCTTATTTAACCCAGGATAACCAGTAAAGTCAATCACTCTTCCTTATTTAACCCAGGATAACCAGTAAAGCCAACCTCTCTGGCTTATTTAACCCAGGATAACCAGTAAAGTCAATCACTCTGGCTTATTTAACCCAGGATAACCAGTAAAGTTAACCACTCTGGCTTATTTAACCCAGGATAACCAGAGAAGTTAACGACTCTGGCTTATTTAACCCAGGATAACCAGAGACGTTAACCACTCTGGCTTATTTAACCAAGGATAACCAGAGAAGTTATCCACTCAGGCTTATTTAACCCAGGATAACCAGAGAAGTTAACCACTCTGGCTTATTTAACCCAGGATAACCAGAAAAGTTAACCACTCTGGCTTATTTAACCCAGTATAACCAGGGAAGTTAACCACTCTGGCTTATTTAACCTAGGATAACCAGAGACGTTAACCACTCTGGCTTATTTAACCCAGGATAACCAGAGAAGTCAACAACTCAGGCTTATTAAACCCAGGATAAACAGAGAAGTTAACCACTCTGGCTTATTTAACCCAGGATAACCAGAGAAGTTAACCACTCTGGCTTATTTAACCCAGGATAACCAGAGAAGTTAACCACTCTGGCTTATTTAACCCAGGATAACAAGTAAAGTTAACCACTCTGTCTTATTTAACCCAGGAAAACAAGAAAAGTCAACCTCTCTGGCTTATTTAACCCAGGATAACCAGTAAAGTCAATCACTCTGGCTTATTTAACCTAGGATAACCAGTAAAGTCAATCACTCTGGCTTATTTAACACAGGATAACCAGTAAAGTCAACAACTCTGGCTTATTTAACCCAGGATAACCAGTAAAGTCAATCACTCTGGCTTATTTAACCCAGGATAACCAGTAAAGTCAGTCACTCTGGCTTATTTAACCCAGGATAACCAGAAAAGTTAACCACTCTGGCTTATTTAACCCAGTATAACCAATAAAGTCAACCACTCTGGATTATTTAATCCAGGATAACCAGTAAAGTCAACCACTCTGGCTTATTTAACCCAGGATAACCAGTAAAGTTAACCACTCTGGCTTATTTAACCCAGGATAACCAGTAAAGTCAACCACTCTGGCTTATTTAACCCAGGATAACCAGTAAAGACAACCACTCTGGCTTATTTAACCCAGGATAACCAGTAAAGTCCACCATTCTGGCTTATTTAACCCAGGATAACCAGTAAAGTCAACCACTCTGGCTTATTTAACCCAGGATAACCAGTAAAGTCAATCACTCTTGCTTATTTAACCCAGGATAACCAGTAAAGCCAACCTCTCTGGCTTATTTAACCCAGGATAACCAGTAAAGTCAATCACTCTGGTTTATTTAACCCAGGATAACCAGTAAAGTTAACCACTCTGGCTTATTTAACCCAGGATAACCAGTAAAGTCAATCACTCTGGCTTATTTAACCCAGGATAACCAGTAAAGTTAACCACTCTGGCTTATTTAACCCAGGATAGCCAGTAAAGTCAATCACTCTTGCTTATTTAACCCAGGATAACCAGTAAAGCCAACCTCTCTGGCTTATTTAACCCAGGATAACCAGTAAAGTCAATCACTCTGGCTTATTTAACCCAGGATAACCAGTAAAGTTAACCACTCTGGCTTATTTAACCCAGGATAACCAGTAAAGTCAATCACTCTGGCTTATTTAACCCAGGATAACCAGTAAAGTTAACCACTCTGGCTTATTTAACCCAGGATAACCAGAGAAGTTAACGACTCTGGCTTATTTAACCCAGGATAACCAGAGACGTTAACCACTCTGGCTTATTTAACCCTGGATAACCAGTAAAGTCAACCACACTGGCTTATTTAACCCAGGATAACCAGTAAAGTCAACCACTCTGGCTTATTTAACCCAGGATAACCAGAAAAGTCAACCACTCTGGCTTATTTAACCCAGGATAACCAGAGAAGTTAACCAATCTGGCTAATTTAACCCAGGATAGCCAGTAAAGTCAACCACTCTGGCTTATTTAACCCAGGATAACCAGAGAAGTTAACCACTCTTGCTTATTTAACCCAGGATAACCAGAGAAGTTAACCACTCTGGTCTATTTAACCCAGGATAACCAGAGAAATTAATCACTCTGGCTTATTTAACCCAGGATAACCAGGGAAGTTAACCACTCTGGCTTATTTAACCCAGGATAACCAGAGAAGTTAACCACTCTGGATTATTTAACCAAGGATAACCAGAGACGCTAACCACTCTGGCTTATTTAACCCAGGATAACCAGAGAAGTTAACCACTCTGGCTTATTTAACCCAGTATAACCAAAGAAGTTAAGCACTCTGGCTTATTTAACCCAGGATAACCAGAGAAGTTAACCACTCAGCCTTATTTAACCCAGGATAACCAGAGACGTTAACCACTCTGGCTTATTTAACCCAGGATAACCAGAGAAGTTAACCACTCTGGCTTATTTAACCCAGGATAACCAGAGAAGTCAACCACTCTGGGTTATTTAACCCAGGATAACCACTAAAGCTAACCACTCTGGCTTATTTAACCCAGGATAACCAGAGAAGTTAACCACTCTGGCTTATTTAACCCAGGATAACCAGTAAAGTTAACCACTCTGGCTTATTTAACCCAGTATAACCAGAGAAGTTAACCACTCGGGCTTATTTAACCCAGGATAACCAGAGACGTTAACCACTCTGGCTTATTTAACCCAGGATAAACAGAGAAGTTAATCACTCTGGCTTATTTAACCCAGGATAACCAGAGAAGTTAACCACTCTGGCTTATTTAACCCAGGATAACCAGAGAAGTTAACCTCTCTTTCTTATTTAACCCAGGATAACCAGAGAAGTCAACCACTCTGGCTTATTTAACCCAGGATAGCCAGAGAAGTTAACCACTCTGGCTTATTAACCCAGGATAACCAGTAAAGTCAACCACTCTGGCTTATTTAACCCAGGATAACCAGTAAAGTCAACCACTCTGGCTTATTTAACCCAGGAAAACAAGAGAAGTTAACAACTCTGGCTTATTTAACCCAGGATAACCAGTAAAGTCAATCACTCTTCCTTATTTAACCCAGGATAACCAGTAAAGCCAACCTCTCTGGCTTATTTAACCCAGGATAACCAGTAAAGTCAATCACTCTGGCTTATTTAACCCAGGATAACCAGTAAAGTTAACCACTCTGGCTTATTTAACCCAGGATAACCAGAGAAGTTAACGACTCTGGCTTATTTAACCCAGGATAACCAGAGACGTTAACCACTCTGGCTTATTTAACCAAGGATAACCAGAGAAGTTATCCACTCAGGCTTATTTAACCCAGGATAACCAGAGAAGTTAACCACTCTGGCTTATTTAACCCAGGATAACCAGAAAAGTTAACCACTCTGGCTTATTTAACCCAGTATAACCAGGGAAGTTAACCACTCTGGCTTATTTAACCTAGGATAACCAGAGACGTTAACCACTCTGGCTTATTTAACCCAGGAAAACCAGAGAAGTCAACAACTCTGGCTTATTAAACCCAGGATAAACAGAGAAGTTAACCACTCTGGCTTATTTAACCCAGGATAACCAGAGAAGTTAACCACTCTGGCTTATTTAACCCAGGATAACCAGAGAAGTTAACCACTCTGGCTTATTTAACCCAGGATAACCAGTAAAGTTAACCACTCTGTCTTATTTAACCCAGGAAAACAAGAAAAGTCAACCTCTCTGGCTTATTTAACCCAGGATAACCAGTAAAGTCAATCACTCTGGCTTATTTAACCTAGGATAACCAGTAAAGTCAATCACTCTGGCTTATTTAACACAGGATAACCAGTAAAGTCAACAACTCTGGCTTATTTAACCCAGGATAACCAGTAAAGTCAATCACTCTGGCTTATTTAACCCAGGATAACCAGTAAAGTCAGTCACTCTGGCTTATTTAACCCAGGATAACCAGAAAAGTTAACCACTCTGGCTTATTTAACCCAGTATAACCAATAAAGTCAACCACTCTGGCTTATTTAATCCAGGATAACCAGTAAAGTCAACCACTCTGGCTTATTTAACCCAGGATAACCAGTAAAGTTAACCACTCTGGCTTATTTAACCCAGGATAACCAGTAAAGTCAACCACTCTGGCTTATTTAACCCAGGATAACCAGTAAAGACAACCACTCTGGCTTATTTAACCCAGGATAACCAGTAAAGTCCACCATTCTGGCTTATTTAACCCAGGATAACCAGTAAAGTCAACCACTCTGGCTTATTTAACCCAGGATAACCAGAGAAGTTAACCACTCTGGCTTATTTAACCCAGGATAACCAGTAAAGTCAACCACTCTGGCTTATTTAACCCAGGATAACCGGAGAAGTTAACCACTCTGGCTTATTTAACTCAGGATAACCAGTAAAGTCAACCACTATGGCTCATTTAACCCAGGATAACCAGAAAAGTTAACCAATCTGGCTTATTTAACCCAGGATAACCAGTAAAGTAAACAACTCTGGCTTATTTAACCCAGGATAACCGGAAAAGTTAACCACTCTGGCTTATTTAACCCAGGATAACCAGTAAAGTCAACCACTCCGGCTTATTTAACCCAGGATAACCAGTAAAGTCAACCACTCTTGTTTATTTAACACAGTATAACCAGTAAAGTCAACCACTCTGGATTATTTAACCAAGAATAACCAGTACAGTCAACCACTCTGGCTTATTTAACCCAGTATAACCAGTAAAGTCAACCACTCTGGCTTATTTAACCCAGAATAACCAGAGAAGTTAATCACTCTGGCTTATTTAACCCAGGATAACCAGTAAAGTCAAACACTCTGGTTTATTTAACCCAGTATAACCAGTAAAGTCAACCAGTCTGGTTTATTTAACCCAGGATAACCAGAGAAGTCAACCACTCTGGCTTATTTAACCCAGGATAACCAGAAACGTTAACCACTCTGGCTTATTTAACCCAGGATAACCAGAAAAGTCAACCACTATGGCTTATTTAACCCAGGATAACCAGTAAAGTCAACCACTCTGGCTTATTTAACCCAGTATAACCAGTTAAGTCAACCACTCTGGCTTATTTAACCCAGTATAACCAGAAAAGTCAACCACTCTGGCTTATTTAACCCAGTATAACCAGTAAAGTCAACCTCTATGGTTTATTTAACCTAGGATAACCAATAAAGTCAACCACTCTTGTTTATTTAACCCAGTATAACCAGTAAAGTCAACCACTCTGGCTTATTTAACCCAGGATAACTAGTAAAGTCAACCACTCTGGCTTATTTAACCCAGTATAACCAGTAAAGTCAACCACTCTGGCTTATTTAAAAGAAGTATAACCAGTAAAGTCAACCACTCTGGCTTATTTAACCCAGTATAACCAGAAAAGTCAACCACTCTGGCTAATTTAACCCAGTATAACCAATAAAGTCAACCACTCTGGCTTATTTAACCCAGTATAACCAGTAAAGTCAACCACTCTGGCTAATTTAACCCAGTATAACCAGTAAAGTCAACCACTCTTGTTTATTTAACCCAGGATAACCAGTAAAGTCAACCACTCTGGCTTATTTAACCCAGGATAACCAGTAAAGTCAATCACTCTGGCATATTTAACCCAGGATAACCAGTAAAGTTAACCACTCTGGCTTATTTAACCCAGGATAACCAGAAATGTTAAACGCTCTGGCTTATTTAACCCAGGATTACCAGTAAAGTCAACCACTCTGGCTAATTTAACCCAGGATAACCAGTAAAGTCAACCACTCTGGCTTATTTAACCCAGTATAACCAGTAAAGTCAACCACTCTGGCTTATTTAACCCTGTATAACCAGTAAAGTCAACCACTCTGTCTTACTTAACCCAGTATAACCAGTAAAGTCAACCACTCTGGTTTATTTATCCCAGTATAACCAGTAAAGTCAACCACTATGGTTTATTTAACCAAGGATAACCAGTAAAGTCAACCACTCTGGCTTATTTATCCCTGGATAACCAGTAAAGTTAACCACTCTGGCTTATTTAACCCAGGATAACCAGTAAAGTCAACTACTCTGGCTTATTTAACCCAGGATAACGAGTAAAGACAACCACTCTGGCTTATTTAACCCAGGATAGCCAGTAAAGTCAACCATTCTGGCTTATTTAACCCAGGATAACCAGTAAAGTCAACCACACTGGCTTATTTAACCCAAGATAACCAGAGAAGTTAACCACTCTGGCTTATTTAACCCAGGATAACCAGTAAAGTCAACCACTCTGGCTTATTTAACCCAGGATAAGCAGAGAAGTTAATCACTCTGGCTTATTTAACCCAGGATAACCAGTAAAGTCAACCACTCTGGCTTATTTAACCCAGAATAACCAGTAAAGTCAACCACTCTGGCTTATTTAACCCAGGATAAGCAGAGAAGTTAACCACTCTGGCTTATTTAACCCAGGATAACCAGTAAAGTCAACCACTCTGGCTTATTTAACCCAGGATAACCAGAAAAGTTAACCACTCTTTCTTATTTAACCCAGGATAACCAGTAAAGTCAACCACTCTGGCTTATTTAACCCAGGATAACAAGTAAAGTCAACCACTCTGGCTAATTTAACCCATTATAACCAGTAAAGTCAATCACTCAGGCTTATTTAACCCAGTATAACCAGTAAAGTCAACCACTCTGGCTTATTTAACCCAGGATAACCAGAAAAGTCAACCACTCTGGCTTATTTAACCCAGTATAACCAATAAAGTCAACCACTCTGGCTTATTTAACCCAGTATAACCAGTAAAGTCAACCACTCTTGTTTAATTAACCCATGATAACCAGTAAAGTCAACCACTCTGGCTTATTTAACCCAGGATAACCAGTAAAGTCAATCACTCTGGCTTATTTAACCCAGGATAACCAGTAAAGTTAACCACTCTGGCTTATTTAACCCAGGATAACCAGAAACGTTAAACACTCTGGCTTATTTAACCCAGGATAACCAGTAAAGTCAACCACTCTGGCTTATTTAACCCAGGATAACCAGTTAAGTCAACCACTATGGCTTATTTAACCCAGTATAACCAGTAAAGTCAACCACTCTGGCTTATTTAACCCAGTATAACCAGCAAAGTCAACCACTTTGGCTTATTTAACCCAGTATAACCAGTAAAGTCAACCACTCTTGTTTATTTAACCCAGGATAACCAGTAAAGTCAACCACTCTGGCTTATTTAACACAGGATAACCAGTAAAGTCAATCACTCTGGCTTATTTAACCCAGGATAACCAGTAAAGTTAACCACTCTGGCTTATTTAACCCAGGATAACCAGTAAAGTCAACCACTCTGGCTTATTTAACCCAGGATAACCAGTAAAGTCAACCATTCTGGCTTATTTAACCCAGTATAACCTGTAAAGTCAACCACTCTGAATTATTTAACCCAGTATAACCAGTAAAGTCAACCACTCTGGCTTATTTAACCCAGGATAACCAGTAAAGTCAACCACTCTGGCTTATTTATCCCAGGATAACCAGTAAAGTTAACCACTCTGTCTTATTTAACCCAGGATAACCAGTAAAGTCAACTACTCTGGCTTATTTAACCCAGGATAACGAGTAAAGACAACCACTCTGGCTTATTTAACCCAGGATAGCCAGTAAAGTCAACCATTCTGGCTTATTTAACCCAGGATAAACAGTAAAGTCAACCACTCTGGCTTATTTAACCCAAGATAACCAGAGAAGTTAACCACTCTGGCTTATTTAACCCAGGATAACCAGTAAAGTCAACCACTCTGGCTTATTTAACCCAGGATAAGCAGAGAAGTTAACCACTCTGGCTTATTTAACAAAGGATAACCAGTAAAGTCAACCACTCTGGCTTATTTAACCCAGTATAACCAGTAAAGTCAACCACTCTGGATTATTTAACCCAGGATAAGCAGAGAAGTTAACCACTCTGGCTTATTTAACCCAGGATAACCAGTAAAGTCAACCACTCTGGCTTATTTAACCCAGGATAACCAGAAAAGTTAACCACTCTGGCTTATTTAACTAAGGATAACCAGTAAAGTCAACCACTCTGGCTTATTTAACCCAGGATAACAAGTAAAGTCAACCACTCTGGCTAATTTAACCCATTATAACAAGTAAAGTCAACCACTCTGGTTTACTTAACCCAGTATAACCAGTAAAGTCAACCACTCTGGCTTATATAACCCAGTATAACCAGAAAAGTCAACCACTCTGGCTTATTTAACCCAGTATAACCAATAAAGTCAACCACTCTGGCTTATTTAACCCAGTATAACCAGTAAAGTCAACCACTCTGGCTAATTTAACCCAGTATAACCAGTAAAGTCAACCACTCTGGCTTCTTTAACCCAGTATAACCAGAAAAGTCAACCACTCTTGTTTATTTATCCCAGGATAACCAGTAAAGTCAACCACTCTGGCTTCTTTAACCCAGTATAACCAGTAAAGTCAACCACTCTTGTTTATTTAACCCAGGATAACCAGTAAAGTCAATCACTCTGGCTTATTTAACCCAGGATAACCAGTAAAGTTAACCACTCTGGCTTATTTAACCCAGGATAACCAGAAACGTTAAACACTCTGGCTTATTTAACCCAGGATAACCAGTAAAGTCAACCACTCTGGCTTATTTAACCCAGGATAACCAGTAAAGTCAACCACTCTGGCTTATTTAACCCAGTATAACCAGTAAAGTCAACCACTCTGGCTTATTTAACCCAGTATAACCAGTAAAGTCAACCACTCTGGCTTATTTAACCCAGTATAACCAGTAAAGTCAACCACTCTTGCTTATTTAACCCAGTATACCCAGTAAAGTCAACCACTCTGGTTTATTTATCCCAGTATAACCAGTAAAGTCAACCACTCTGGTTTATTTAACCCAGGATAACCAGTAAAGTCAACCACTCTGGCTTATTTATCCCAGGACAACCAGTAAAGTTAACCACTCTGGCTTATTTAACCCAGGATAACCAGTAAAGTCAACTACTCTGGCTTATTTTACCCAGGATAACGAGTAAAGACAACCACTCTGGCTTATTTAACCCAGGATAGCCAGTAAAGTCAACCATTCTGGCTTATTTAACCCAGGATAACCAGTAAAGTCAACCACTCTGGCTTATTTAACCCAAGATAACCAGAGAAGTTAACCACTCTGGCTTATTTAACCCAGGATAACCAGTAAAGTCAACCACTCTGGCTTATTTAACCCAGGATAAGCAGAGAAGTTAACCACTCTGGCTTATTTAACCCAGGATAACCAGTAAAGTCAACCACTCTGGCTTATTTAACCCAGGATAACCAGAAAAGTTAACCACTCTGGCTTATTTAACCCAGGATAACCAGTAAAGTCAACCACTCTGGCTTATTTAACCCAGGATAACAGGTAAAGTCAACCACTCTGGCTAATTTAACCCATTATAACCAGTAAAGTCAACCACTCAGGCTTATTTAACCCTGTATAACCAGTAAAGTCAACCACTCTGGCTTATTTAACCCAGTATAACCAGTAAAGTCAACCACTCTGGCTTATTTAACCCAGGATAACCAGTAAAGTCAACCACTCTGGTTTATTTAACCCAGTATAACAAGTAAAGTGAACCACTCTGGTTTATTTAACCCAGGATAACCAGTAAAGTCAACCACTCTGGCTTATTTAACCCAGTATAGCCAGTAAAGTCAAACACTCTGGCTTATTTAACCTAGAATAACCAGAGAAGTAAACCACTCTGGCTTATTTAACTCAGGATAACCAGTAAAGTCAACCACTCTGGTTTATTTAACCCAGTATAACCAGTAAAGTCAACCACTATGGTTTATTTAACCCAGGATAACCAGAGAAGTCAACCACTCTGGCTTATTTAACCCAGGATAACCAGAAAAGTTAACCACTCTGGCTTATTTAACCCAGGATAACCAGTAAAGTCAACCATTCTGGCTTATTTAACCCAGGATAACCAGCAAAGTCAACCACTCTGGCTTATTTAACCCAGTATAACCAGTAAAGTCAACCACTCTGGCTTATTTAACCCAGTATAACCATTAAAGTCAACCACTCTAGCTTATTTAACCCAGTATTACCAGTAAAGTCAACCACTCTGGCTTATTTAACCCAGGATAACCAGTAAAGTTAACCACTCCGGCTTATTTAACCCAGTATAACCAGTAAAGTCAACCACTCTGGTTTATTTAACCCAGTATAACCAGTAAAGTCAACCACTCTGGTTTATTTAACCCAGGATAACCAGTAAAGTCAACCACTCTGGCTTATTTAACCCAGGATAACCGGTAAAGTTAACCACTCTGGCTTATTTAACCCAGGATAACCAGTAAAGTCAACCATTCTGGCTTATTTTACCCAGGATAACCAGTAAAGTCAACCACTCTGGCTTATTTAACCCAGGATAACCAGAGAAATTAACCACTCTAGCTTATTTAACCCAGGATAACCAGTAAAGTCAACCACTCTGGCTTATTTAACCCAGGATAACCAGGAAAGTTAACCACTCTGGCTTATTTAACCCAGGATAACCAGTAAAGTCAACCACTCTGGCTTATTTAACCCAGGATAACCAGTAAAGTCAACCACTCTGGCTTATTTAACCCAGTATAACAAGTAAAGTCAACCACTCAGGCATATTTAACCCAGTATAACCAGTAAAGTCAACCACTGGCTTATTTAACCCAGTATAACTAGTAAAGTCAACCACTCTGGCTTATTTAACCCAGGATAACCAGTAAAGTCAACCACTCTGGTTTATTTAACCCAGTATAACCAGTAAAGTGAACCACTCTGGTTTATTTAACCAAGGATATCCAGTAAAGTCAACCACTCGGGCTTATTTAACCCAGTATAACCAGTAAAGTCAACCACTCTGGCTTATTTAACCCACAATAACCAGAGAAGTTAACCACTCTGGCTTATTTAACCCAGGATAACCAGTAAAGTCAACCACTCTGGTTTATTTAACCCAGTATAACCAGTAAAGTCAACCACTATGGTTTATTTAACCCAGGATAACCAGTAAAGTCAACCACTCTGGCTTAGTTAACCCAGGATAATCAGAAAAGTTAACTACTCTGGCTTATTTAACCCAGGATAACCAGTAAAGCCAACCACTTTGGCTTATTTAACCCAGGATAACCAGCAAAGTCAACCACTCTGGCTTATTTAACCCAGTATAACCAGTAAAGTCAACCACTCTGGCTTATTTAACCCAGTATAACCATTAAAGTCAACCACTCTGGCTTATTTAACCCAGTATTACCAGTAAAGTCAACCACTCTGGCTTATTTAACCCAGGATAACCAGTAAAGTCAACAACTCTGGTTTACTTAACCCAGTATAACCAGTAAAGTCAACCACTCTGGTTTATTTAACCCAGGATAACCAGTAAAGTCAACCACTCTGTCTTATTTAACCCAGTATAACCAGTAACGTCAACCACTCTGGCTTATTTAACCCAGTATAACCAGTAAAGTCAACCACTCTAGCGTATTTAACCCAGGATAACCGGTAAAGTTAACCACTCTGGCTTATTTAACCCAGTATAACCAGAGAAGTTAACCACTCTGGCTTATTTAACCCAGGATAACCAGAGACGTTAACCACTCTGGATTATTTATCCAGGATAACCAGGGAAGTTAACCACTCTAGCTTATTTAACCCAGGATAAACAGAGAAGTTAACCACTCTGGCTTATTTAACCCAGGATAACCAGAGAAGTTAACCACTCTGGCTTATTTAACCCAGGATAACCAGAGAAGTCAACCACTCTGGCTTATTTAACCCAGGATAACCAGAGAAGTTAACCACTCTGGCTTATTAACCCAGGATAACCAGTAAAGTCAACCACTCTGGCTTATTTAACCCAGGATAACCAGTAACGTCAACCACTCTGGCTTATTTAACCCAGGATAACCAGAGAAGTTAACCACTCTGGCTTATTTAACCCAGGATAAAAAGAAAGTCAATCACTCTTGCTTATTTAACTCAGGATAACCAGTAAAGCCAACCACTCTGGCGTATTTAACTCAGGATAACCAGTAAAGTCAATCACTCTGGCTTATTTAACCCAGGATAACCAGTAAAGTTAACCACTCTGGCTTATTTTACCCATATTAACCAGTAAAGTCAATCACTCTGGTTTATTTAACCCAGGATAACCAGTAAAGTTAACCACTCTTGCTTATTTAACCCAGGATAACCAGAGAAGTTAGCCACTCTGGCTTATTTAACCCAGGATAACCAGAGACGTTAACCACTATGGCTTATTTAACCCAAGATAACCAGAGATGTTAACCACTCTGGCTTATTTAACCCAGGATAACCAGAGAAGTTAACCACTCTGGCTTATTTAACCCAGGATAACCAGTAAAGTTAACCACTCTGGCTTATTTAACCCAGTATAACCAGAGAAGTTAACCACTCTGGCTTATTTAACCCAGGATAACCAGAGACGTTAACCACTCTGGCTTATTTAACCCAGGATAACCAGAGAAGTCAACAACTTTGGCTTATTAAACCCAGGATAACCTGAGAAGTTAACCACTCTGGCTTATTTAACCCAGGATAACCAGAGAAGTTAACCACTCTGGCTTATTTAACCCAGGATAACCAGAGAAGTCAACCACTCTGGCTTAATTAACCCAGTATAACCAGTAAAGTTAACCACTCCGGCTTATTTAACCCAGGATAACCAGAAAAATCAACCACTATGGCTTATTTAACCCAGGATAACCAGTAAAGTCAATCACTCTGGCTTATTTAACCAAGGATAACCAGTAAAGTCAATCACTCTGGCTTATTTTACCCAGGATAACCAGTAAAGTCAACGACTCTGGCTTATTTAACCCAGGATAACCAGTAAAGTCAATCACTCTGGCTTATTTAACCCAGGATAACCAGTAAAGTCGATCACTCTGGCTTATTTAACCCAGGATAACCAGTAAAGTTAACCACTCTGGCTTATTTAACCCAGGATAACCAGTAAAGTCAACCACTCTTGCTTATTTAACCCAAGATAACGAGTAAAGTCAACCACTCTGGCTTATTTAACCCAGGATAATCAGTAAAGTTAACCACTCTGGCTTATTTAACCCAGGATAACAAGTAAAGTCAACCACTCTGGCTTATTTAACCCAGGATAACCAGTAAAGACAACCACTCTGGCTTATTTAACCCAGGATAACCAGTAAAGACAACCACTCTGGCTTATTTAACCCAGGATAACCAGTAAAGACAACCACTCCGGCTTATTTAACCCAGGATAACCAGTAAAGTCAACCATTCTGGCTTATTAAACCCAGGATAACCAGTAAAGTCAACCACTCTGGCTTATTTAACCCAGGATAACCAGAGAAGTTAACCACTCAGGCTTATTTAACCCAGGATAACCAGTAAAGTCAACCACTCTGGCTTATTTAACCCAGTATAACAAGAGAAGTTAACCACTCTGGCTTATTTAACCCAGGATAACCAGTAAAGTCAACCATTCTGGCTTATTTAACCCAGGATAACCAGAAAAGTTAACCACTCTGGCTTATTTAACCCAAGATAACCAGTAAAGTCAACCACTCTGGCTTACTTAACGAAGGATAACCAGTAAAGTCAACCACTCTGGCTTATTTAACCCAGTATAACCAGTAAAGTCAACCACTCTGGCTTATTTAACGCAGTATAACCAGCAAAGTCAACCATTCTGGCTTATTTACCCCAGTATAACCAGTAAGTTCAACCACTCTGGCTTTTTTAACCCAGGATAACCAGTAAAGTCAACCACTCTGGTTTATTTAACCCAGTATAACCAGTAAAGTCAACCACTCTGGTTTATTTAACCCAGGATAACCAGTAAAGTCAACCACTCTGGCTTATTTAACCCAGTATAACCAATAAAGTCAACCACTCTGGCTTATTTAACCCAGAATAACCAGAGAACTTAAACACTCTGGATTATTTAACCCAGGATAACCAGTAAAGTCAACCACTCTTGTTTATTTAACCCAGTATAACCAGTAAAGTCAACCACTCTGGTTTATTTAACCCAGGATAACCAGTAAAGTTAACCACTCTGGCTTATTTAACCCAGGATAACCAGAAAAGTTAACCACTATGGCTTATTTAACCCAGGATAACCAGCAAAGTCAACCATTCTGGTTTATTTAACCAAGGATAACCAGTAAAGTCAACCACTCTGGTTTATTATTTAACCCAGGATAACCAGTAAAGTCAACCACTCTGGTTTATTTAACCCAGTATAACCAGTAAAGTCAAACACTCTGGTTTATTTAACCCAGGATAACCAGTAAAGTCAACCACTCTGGCTTATTTATCTCAGTATAACCAGTAAAGTCAACCACTCTGGCTTATTTAACCCAGTATAACCAGTGAAGTCAACCACTCTGGTTTATTTAACCCAGGATAACCAGTAAAGTCAACCACTCTGGCTTATTTAACCCAGTATAACGAGTAAAGTCAACCACTCTGCTTTATTTAACCAAGGATAACCAGTAAAGTCAACCACTCTGGCTTATTTATCCCAGGATAACCAGAAAAGTTAACCCCTCTGGCTTATTTAACCCAGGATAACCAGAGAAGTTAACCACTCTGGCTTATTTAACCCAGGATAAAAAGAAAGTCAATCACTCTTGCTTATTTAACTCAGGATAACCAGTAAAGCCAACCACTCTGGCTTATTTATCTCAGTATAACCAGTAAAGTCAACCACTCTGGCTTATTTAACCCAGTATAACCAGTGAAGTCAACCACTCTGGTTTATTTAACCCAGGATAACCAGTAAAGTCAACCACTCTGGTTTATTTAACCCAGGATAACCAGTAAAGTTAACCACTCTTGCTTATTTAACCCAGGATAACCAGAGAAGTTAGCCACTCTGGCTTATTTAACCCAGGATAACCAGAGACGTTAACCACTATGGCTTATTTAACCCAAGATAACCAGAGATGTTAACCACTCTGGCTTATTTAACCCAGGATAACCAGAGAAGTTAACCACTCTGGCTTATTTAACCCAGGATAACCAGTAAAGTTAACCACTCTGGCTTATTTAACCCAGTATAACCAGAGAAGTTAACCACTCTGGCTTATTTAACCCAGGATAACCAGAGACGTTAACCACTTTGGCTTATTTAACCCAGGATAACCAGAGAAGTCAACAACTCTGGCTTATTAAACCCAGGATAACCTGAGAAGTTAACCACTCTGGCTTATTTAACCCAGGATAACCAGGGAAGTTAACCACTCTGGCTTATTTAACCCAGGATAACCAGAGAAGTCAACCACTCTGGCTTAATTAACCCAGTATAACCAGTAAAGTTAACCACTCTGGCTTATTTAACCCAGGATAACCAGAAAAATCAACCAATATGGCTTATTTAACCCAGGATAACCAGTAAAGTCAATCACTCTGGCTTATTTAACCCAGGATAACCAGTAAAGTCAATCACTCTGGCTTATTTTACCCAGGATAACCAGTAAAGTCAACGACTCTGGCTTATTTAACCCAGGATAACCAGTAAAGTCAATCACTCTGGCTTATTTAACCCAGGATAACCAGTAAAGTCGATCACTCTGGCTTATTTAACCCAGGATAACCAGTAAAGTTAACCACTCTGGCTTATTTAACCCAAGATAACCAGTAAAGTCAACCACTCTTGCTTATTTAACCCAAGATAACGAGTAAAGGTAACCACTCTGGCTTATTTAACCCAGGATAACCAGTAAAGTTAACCACTCTGGCTTATTTAACCCAGGATAACAAGTAAAGTCAACCACTCTGGCTTATTTAACCCAGGATAACCAGTAAAGACAACCACTCTGGCTTATTTAACCCAGGATAACCAGTAAAGACAACCACTCTGGCTTATTTAACCCAGGATAACCAGTAAAGACAACCACTCTGGCTTATTTAACCCAGGATAACCAGTAAAGTCAACCATTCTGGCTTATTAAACCCAGGATAACCAGTAAAGTCAACCACTCTATCTTATTTAACCCAGGATAACCAGAGAAGTTAACCACTCAGGCTTATTTAACCCAGGATAACCAGTAAAGTCAACCACTCTGGCTTATTTAACCCAGTATAACAAGAGAAGTTAACCACTCTGGCTTATTTAACCCAGGATAACCAGTAAAGTCAACCATTCTGGCTTATTTAACCCAGGATAACCAGAAAAGTTAACCACTCTGGCTTATTTAACCCAAGATAACCAGTAAAGTCAACCACTCTGGCTTACTTAATCCAGGATAACCAGTAAAGTCAACCACTCTGGCTTATTTAACCCAGTATACCCAGTAAAGTCAACCACTCTGGCTTATTTAACGCAGTATAACCAGCAAAGTCAACCATTCTGGCTAATTTACCCCAGTATAACCAGTAAGTTCAACCACTCTGGCTGTTTTAACCCAGGATAACCAGTAAAGTCAACCACTCTGGTTTATTTAACCCAGTATAACCAGTAAAGTCAACCACTCTGGTTTATTTAACCCAGGATAACCAGTAAAGTCAACCACTCTGGCTTATTTAACCCAGTATAACCAATAAAGTCAACCACTCTGGCTTATTTAACCCAGAATAACCAGAGAACTTAAACACTCTGGCTTATTTAACCCAGGATAACCAGTAAAGTCAACCACTCTTGTTTATTTAACCCAGTATAACCAGTAAAGTCAACCACTCTGGTTTATTTAACCCAGGATAACCAGTAAAGTCAACCACTCTGGCTTATTTAACCCAGGATAACCAGAAAAGTTAACCACTCTGGCTTATTTAACCCAGGATAACCAGCAAAGTCAACCATTCTGGTTTATTTAACCAAGGATAACCAGTAAAGTCAACCACTCTGGTTTATTATTTAACCCAGGATAACCAGTAAAGTCAACCACTCTGGTTTATTTAACCCAGTATAACCAGTAAAGTCAAACACTCTGGTTTATTTAACCCAGGATAACCAGTAAAGTCAACCACTCTGGCTTATTTATCTCAGTATAACCAGTAAAGTCAACCACTCTGGCTTATTTAACCCAGTATAACCAGTGAAGTCAACCACTCTGGTTTATTTAACCCAGGATAACCAGTAAAGTCAACCACTCTGGCTTATTTAACCCAGTATAACGAGTAAAGTCAACCACTCTGGTTTATTTAACCAAGGATAACCAGTAAAGTCAACCACTCTGGCTTATTTACCCCAGGATAACCAGAAAAGTTAACCCCTCTGGCTTATTTAACCCTGGATAACCAGAGAAGTTAACCACTCTGGCTTATTTAACCCAGGATAACCAGAGAAGTTAACCACTCTGGCTTATTTAACCCAGTATAACCAGTAAAGTCAACCACTCTGGTTTATTTAACCCAGGATAACCAGTAAAGTCAACCACTCTGGCTTATTTAACCCAGTATAACCAGTAAAGTCAACCACTCTTTTTTATTTTACCAAGGATAACCAGTAAAGTCAACCACTTTGGCTTATTTAACCCAGGATAACCAGAGAAGTTAACCACTCCGGCTTATTTTACCCAGGATAACCAGAGAAGTTAACCACTTTGGCTTATTTAACCCAGGATAGCCAGAGAAGTCAACCACTTTGGCTTATTTAACCCAGGATAACCAGCAAAGTCAACCACTCTGGCTTATTTAACCCAGTATAACCAGTAAAGTCAACCACTCTGGCTTATTTAACCCAGTATAACCATTAAAGTCAACCACTCTGGCTTATTTAACCCAGTATTACCAGTAAAGTCAACCACTCTGGCTTATTTAACCCAGGATAACCAGTAAAGTCAACAACTCTGGTTTACTTAACCCAGTATAACCAGTAAAGTCAACCACTCTGGTTTATTTAACCCAGGATAACCAGTAAAGTCAACCACTCTGTCTTATTTAACGCAGTATAACCAGTAACGTCAACCACTCTGGCTTATTTAACCCAGTATAACCAGTAAAGTCAACCACTCTAGCGTATTTAACCCAGGATAACCGGTAAAGTTAACCACTCTGGCTTATTTAACCCAGTATAACCAGAGAAGTTAATCACTCTGGCTTATTTAACCCAGGATAACCAGAGACGTTAACCACTCTGGATTATTTATCCAGGATAACCAGGGAAGTTAACCACTCTAGCTTATTTAACCCAGGATAAACAGAGAAGTTAACCACTCTGGCTTATTTAACCCAGGATAACCAGAGAAGTTAACCACTCTGGCTTATTTAACCCAGGATAACCAGAGAAGTCAACCACTCTGGCTTATTTAACCCAGGATAACCAGAGAAGTTAACCACTCTGGCTTATTAACCCAGGATAACCAGTAAAGTCAACCACTCTGGCTTATTTAACCCAGGATAACCAGTAACGTCAACCACTCTGGCTTATTTAACCCAGGATAACCAGAGAAGTTAACCACTCTGGCTTATTTAACCCAGGTTAAAAAGAAAGTCAATCACTCTTGCTTATTTAACTCAGGATAACCAGTAAAGCCAACCACTCTGGCGTATTTAACTCAGGATAACCAGTAAAGTCAACCACTCTGGCTTATTTAACCCAGGATAACCAGTAAAGTTAACCACTCTGGCTTATTTTACCCATATTAACCAGTAAAGTCAATCACTCTGGTTTATTTAACCCAGGATAACCAGTAAAGTTAACCACTCTTGCTTATTTAACCCAGGTTAACCAGAGAAGTTAGCCACTCTGGCTTATTTAACCCAGGATAACCAGAGACGTTAACCACTATGGCTTATTTAACCCAAGATAACCAGAGATGTTAACCACTCTGGCTTATTTAACCCAGGATAACCAGAGAAGTTAACCACTCTGACTTATTTAACCCAGGATAACCAGTAAAGTTAACCACTCTGGCTTATTTAACCCAGTATAACCAGAGAAGTTAACCACTCTGGCTTATTTAACCCAGGATAACCAGAGACGTTAACCACTCTGGCTTATTTAACCCAGGATAACCAGAGAAGTCAACAACTCTGGCTTATTAAACCCAGGATAACCTGAGAAGTTAACCACTCTGGCTTATTTAACCCAGGATAACCAGAGAAGTTAACCACTCTGGCTTATTTAACCCAGGATAACCAGAGAAGTCAACCACTCTGGCTTAATTAACCCAGTATAACCAGTAAAGTTAACCACTCTGGCTTATTTAACCCAGGATAACCAGAAAAATCAACCACTATGGCTTATTTAACCCAGGATAACCAGTAATGTCAATCACTCTGGCTTATTTAACCCAGGATAACCAGTAAAGTCAATCACTCTGGCTTATTTTACCCAGGATAACCAGTAAAGTCAACGACTCTGGCTTATTTAACCCAGGATAACCAGTAAAGTCAATCACTCTGGCTTATTTAACCCAGGATAACCAGTAAAGTCGATCACTCTGGCTTATTTAACCCAGGATAACCAGTAAAGTTAACCACTCTGGCTTATTTAACCCAGGATAACCAGTAAAGTCAACCACTCTTGCTTATTTAACCCAAGATAACGAGTAAAGTCAACCACTCTGGCTTATTTAACCCAGGATAACCAGTAAAGTTAACCACTCTGGCTTATTTAACCCAGGATAACAAGTAAAGTCAACCACTCTGGCATATTTAACCCAGGATAACCAGTAAAGACAACCACTCTGGCTTATTTAACCCAGGATAACCAGTAAAGACAACCACTCTGGCTTATTTAACCCAGGATAACCAGTAAAGACAACCACTCTGGCTTATTTAACCCAGGATAACCAGTAAAGTCAACCATTCTGGCTTATTAAACCCAGGATAACCAGTAAAGTCAACCACTCTGGCTTATTTAACCCAGGATAACCAGGGAAGTTAACCACTCAGGCTTATTTAACCCAGGATAACCAGTAAAGTCAACCACTCTGGCTTATTTAACCCAGTATAACAAGAGAAGTTAACCACTCTGGCTTATTTAACCCAGGATAACCAGTAAAGTCAACCATTCTGGCTTATTTAACCCAGGATAACCAGAAAAGTTAACCACTCTGGCTTATTTAACCCAAGATAACCAGTAAAGTCAACCACTCTGGCTTACTTAACCCAGGATAACCAGTAAAGTCAACCACTCTGGCTTATTTAACCCAGTATAACCAGTAAAGTCAACCACTCTGGCTTATTTACCCCAGTATAACCAGTAAGTTCAACCACTCTGGCTTTTTTAACCCAGGATAACCAGTAAAGTCAACCACTCTTGTTTATTTAACCCAGTATAACCAGTAAAGTCAACCACTCTGGTTTATTTAACCCAGGATAACCAGTAAAGTCAACCACTCTGGCTTATTTAACCCAGGATAACCAGAAAAGTTAACCACTCTGGCTTATTTAACCCAGGATAACCAGCAAAGTCAACCATTCTGGTTTATTTAACCAAGGATAACCAGTAAAGTCAACCACTCTGGTTTATTATTTAACCCAGGATAACCAGTAAAGTCAACCACTCTGGTTTATTTAACCCAGTATAACCAGTAAAGTCAAACACTCTGGTTTATTTAACCCAGGATAACCAGTAAAGTCAACCACTCTGGCTTATTTATCTCAGTATAACCAGTAAAGTCAACCACTCTGGCTTATTTAACCCAGTATAACCAGTGAAGTCAACCACTCTGGTTTATTTAACCCAGGATAACCAGTGAAGTCAACCACTCTGGCTTATTTAACCCAGTATAACGAGTAAAGTCAACCACTCTGCTTTATTTAACCAAGGATAACCAGTAAAGTCAACCACTCTGGCTTATTTATCCCAGGATAACCAGAAAAGTTAACCCCTCTGGCTTATTTAACCCAGGATAACCAGAGAAGTTAACCACTCTGGCTTATTTAACCCAGGATAAAAAGAAAGTCAATCACTCTTGCTTATTTAACTCAGGATAACCAGTAAAGCCAACCACTCTGGCTTATTTATCTCAGTATAACCAGTAAAGTCAACCACTCTGGCTTATTTAACCCAGTATAACCAGTGAAGTCAACCACTCTGGTTTATTTAACCCAGGATAACCAGTAAAGTCAACCACTCTGGTTTATTTAACCCAGGATAACCAGTAAAGTTAACCACTCTTGCTTATTTAACCCAGGATAACCAGAGAAGTTAGCCACTCTGGCTTATTTAACCCAGGATAACCAGAGACGTTAACCACTATGGCTTATTTAACCCAAGATAACCAGAGATGTTAACCACTCTGGCTTATTTAACCCAGGATAACCAGAGAAGTTAACCACTCTGGCTTATTTAACCCAGGATAACCAGTAAAGTTAACCACTCTGGCTTAATTAACCCAGTATAACCAGAGAAGTTAACCACTCTGGCTTATTTAACCCAGGATAACCAGAGACGTTAACCACTATGGCTTATTTAACCCAAGATAACCAGAAAAGTCAACCACTCTGGCTTATTTAACCCAGTATAACCAATAAAGTCAACCACTCTGGCTTATTTAACCCAGTATAACCAGTAAAGTCAACCACTCTGGCTAATTTAACCCAGTATAACCAGTAAAGTCAACCACTCTGGTTTATTTAATCCAGGATAACCAGTAAAGTCAACCACTCTGGCTTATTTAACCCAGTATAACCAATAAAGTCAACCACTCTGGCTTATTTAACCCAGAATAACCAGAGAACTTAAACACTCTGGCTTATTTAACCCAGGATAACCAGTAAAGTCAACCACTCTTGTTTATTTAACCCAGTATAACCAGTAAAGTCAACCACTCTGGTTTATTTAACCCAGGATAACCAGTAAAGTCAACCACTCTGGCTTATTTAACCCAGGATAACCAGAAAAGTTAACCACTCTGGCTTATTTAACCCAGGATAACCAGCAAAGTCAACCATTCTGGTTTATTTAACCAAGGATAACCAGTAAAGTCAACCACTCTGGTTTATTATTTAACCCAGGATAACCAGTAAAGTCAACCACTCTGGCTTATTTAACCCAGTATAACGAGTAAAGTCAACCACTCTGGTTTATTTAACCAAGGATAACCAGTAAAGTCAACCACTCTGGCTTATTTATCCCAGGATAACCAGAAAAGTTAACCCCTCTGGCTTATTTAACCCAGGATAACCAGAGAAGTTAACCACTCTGGCTTATTTAACCCAGGATAACCAGAGAAGTTAACCACTCTGGCTTATTTAACCCAGTATAACCAGTAAAGTCTACCACTCTGGTTTATTTAACCCAGGATAACCAGTAAAGTCAACCACTCTGGCTTATTTAACCCAGTATAACCAGTAAAGTCAACCACTCTTTTTTATTTTACCAAGGATAACCAGTAAAGTCAACCACTTTGGCTTATTTAACCCAGGATAACCATAGAAGTTAACCACTCCGGCTTATTTAACCCAGGATAACCAGAGAAGTTAACCACTTTGGCTTATTTAACCCAGGATAGCCAGAGAAGTCAACCACTTTGGCTTATTTAACCCAGGATAACCAGCAAAGTCAACCACTCTGGCTTATTTAACCCAGTATAACCAGTAAAGTCAACCACTCTGGCTTATTTAACCCAGTATAACCATTCATGTCAACCACTCTGGCTTATTTAACCCAGTATTACCAGTAAAGTCAACCACTCTGGCTTATTTAACCCAGGATAACCAGTAAAGTCAACAACTCTGGTTTACTTAACCCAGTATAACCAGTAAAGTCAACCACTCTGGTTTATTTAACCCAGGATAACCAGTAAAGTCAACCACTCTGTCTTATTTAACCCAGTATAACCAGTAACGTCAACCACTCTGGCTTATTTAACCCAGTATAACCAGTAAAGTCAACCACTCTAGCGTATTTAACCCAGGATAACCGGTAAAGTTAACCACTCTGGCTTATTTAACCCAGTATAACCAGAGAAGTTAACCACTCTGGCTTATTTAACCCAGGATAACCAGAGACGTTAACCACTCTGGATTATTTATCCAGGATAACCAGGGAAGTTAACCACTCTAGCTTATTTAACCCAGGATAAACAGAGAAGTTAACCTCTCTGGCTTATTTAACCCAGGATAACCAGAGAAGTTAACCACTCTGGCTTATTTAACCCAGGATAACCAGAGAAGTCAACCACTCTGGCTTATTTAACCCAGGATAACCAGAGAAGTTAACCACTCTGGCTTATTAACCCAGGATAACCAGTAAAGTCAACCACTCTGGCTTATTTAACCCAGGATAACCAGTAACGTCAACCACTCTGGCTTATTTAACCCAGGATAACCAGAGAAGTTAACCACTCTGGCTTATTTAACCCAGGATAAAAAGAAAGTCAATCACTCTTGCTTATTTAACTCAGGATAACCAGTAAAGCCAACCACTCTGGCGTATTTAACTCAGGATAACCAGTAAAGTCAATCACTCTGGCTTATTTAACCCAGGATAACCAGTAAAGTTAACCACTCTGGCTTATTTTACCCATATTAACCAGTAAAGTCAATCACTCTGGTTTATTTAACCCAGGATAACCAGTAAAGTTAACCACTCTTGCTTATTTAACCCAGGTTTACCAGAGAAGTTAGCCACTCTGGCTTATTTAACCCAGGATAACCAGAGACGTTAACCACTATGGCTTATTTAACCCAAGATAACCAGAGATGTTAACCACTCTGGCTTATTTAACCCAGGATAACCAGAGAAGTTAACCACTCTGACTTATTTAACCCAGGATAACCAGTAAAGTTAACCACTCTGGCTTATTTAACCCAGTATAACCAGAGAAGTTAACCACTCTGGCTTATTTAACCCAGGATAACCAGAGACGTTAACCACTCTGGCTTATTTAACCCAGGATAACCAGAGAAGTCAACAACTCTGGCTTATTAAACCCAGGATAACCTGAGAAGTTAACCACTCTGGCTTATTTAACCCAGGATAACCAGAGAAGTTAACCACTCTGGCTTATTTAACCCAGGATAACCTGAGAAGTCAACCAATCTGGCTTAATTAACCCATTATAACCAGTAAAGTTAACCACTCTGGCTTATTTAACCCAGGATAACCAGAAAAATCAACCACTATGGCTTATTTAACCCAGGATAACCAGTAATGTCAATCACTCTGGCTTATTTAACCCAGGATAACCAGTAAAGTCAATCACTCTGGCTTATTTTACCCAGGATAACCAGTAAAGTCAACGACTCTGGCTTATTTA